>NW_020884875.1:24551878-24729378 GCF_003945725.1 Corapipo altera | reverse complement strand
ATTTAACTTTTTTATGTTGATAATGTATGTAGGACTTGTGTGTTAAGAACTACAGCTTATGACATTGTTACTATAGAAGACTGAAAAATTCTGTACGTAACTTTTTAGCTTTGTTTAGTATTTTACTAAATAATATTTCCTCAGGAATATGTACCTAAGTTTGTCTTGTTTATGTGCCTTTGATTTTTTCTACAATAATTGATGAGGAAGATGTGATCAGAAAGGAAAAAGACCTTGGCCTGCTTTAAGTCACTTGTTTAGGACACTCAGTTATTGCCAGGTTATAGTTGTGTGTCCTGTTTTTATTATTAAAGACAAAAGCGAAGGTAAGAAATACAGAAACAGAGACAGCTGACTTTCCCTTCATCCTTTAGAAGACATATTGAAACAAGTAGTCCACAAGAAGTACTATCATAAATGAGTCTGTGGAGATGCCATGGAGACCTAGAAGACTTACTTTGGTTAAAAACACAGTGCAGTCAGTATTTTATGCAAAGAACATGGATGCAACATCTGTGTAAGAAGTCTCTTTTGATTTTTTTCTCGTATGCCTTCACAGAACTGCTTACAGATAGTTCGAATGCTAGTTCTGACAGTGATAGAAACATGAATGTTTTGATGTGATTAATATGTGAAGAAGATTCTGCCAGTGTATTTTATTTTATTTTAAATTTATTTTATATCTAATTACTCTATACATTGCTGTTGTTTTTTTTTAAACTAAAATATTGACAGGAATACATGCTTCTCCATAACTTAACATTAACTTTAAATCAGTTCATCAGCTTGTGTATATTGCACCATATGGTACTCAGCTCAAGCAAAAACAATAGTTACATGAACTCTTGACTTGAGTTCCCATGTGTTTTATATCCAAACCCAAGGAATCATACAAATTATAGCCAAAAGACATACTAGGTTTATTGCCAAAGCAATGCAAAGTACTCCCTATAGGGCATTTTCATGTGCTCTCTGCATTTTAATTTAAAATACTTGAGCAACAGATCTCCCTGTTAAGGAAACTGTTTCAATTTTGCACAAATTTCATGGTCAAGAAGATTTTCCCACTTTGTTTACAGTAATCCCACTATTCTTAATTATACTCTATGTGTAATGCTAAGTAATTATTTTAATTTTGGAGTTTATGGCCTTCAGATATTTGGAGATGTTTGTTATGCCCCCTTTCATAAGACAGGATAGCAAAATGTACAAGGATGAAATACCTTTTTATGTCACTTCCATTATACTGCTGATTAGTTTCACTGTCAGTCTTCTCCTATTTTTTTTTTGTTGAATTGTAGTTCTGCTCCTAAAGAATTCAATAAAGAGCCTTTCATATCTGAATGATTTCAGAAAAAATAACTTCTCTTTTATAGTAGGGATCTTCCACTGTTATGGATCATATTAATGTGTATTTCATTACCTTAAATCACTCTTACTGCCTTTGAGGTTCTGTTGGAGGTAGCTTTAAGAGAAATTAGCTTATCATTACCGCTGACATGATTTTTGTGGAAATGGGGCAATTCATTTGTACTGGAGGATGTGCTTAAAAATAAACTTTAAATAAAAACATAGTTAAAAAAATTTCTGTAATAAAAATATTTTTTCTAATTTAAGGAAAAATGTTTTCAATGATCCATTATTTTGTATGAGGACAAAAAATTCTTGTTTGTCAAACGTGCCTGACTATTTTGAGTTACAGTCCTTTCTGGAGCAACTGATATCTTTGATACATCCAGCAGAGGAAACAGAGGTTGGATAGCAATCATTATTCCTGTAGATTTGGTCCTGGTAACAGTGAATCTGATTTTAAATCTTTATTCTTGTTTTAAATTTCCATGCTACATCAATGTACCTCTAAATCCTTGGCTCTCAAAGTGGAAAAATCATCCATCCATCCATCCATCCATCTATCCATCCATCCATAAATATATTGGTATGCATATATACACACACATACATATGTTGGTAGGTAATGGATAGTATTTGTGGGGAAATGCACGCAGAGTTTGTATATATTATTGCAAAGCAAAAGGTATTTGATACTGTATTCTATTTGGGAGATGCTGTGTTTTATCTGGGACAGTATTTTTATAAGATTTTTATTTATTTCTGATGAAAATTGAAGATTCAGTTTTTCCTCACATAAAGGTAAAAATGCAACTTGTTATTAGATTTGTAAAATATTGGGAGTGTTTCTTATTCTGTAAAGTTGCAAACCACGGCATGTTCACTATTATTACTATGAAGGCTATCTCAAACATTTATCCATTTGTGAGTATAATGGGAAAAGCTGAAGAATAACAAAAAAATTTTGTACACTCTGTAGTCATTCTTACTGTGATTGTTTCTGCTATGCCAGCTCAGGGAAGTGTTTCCTTGAAATTGTCAGGTCAATTCATGGCTAGAACGTAAGAACAATTACGAAAAATATGTATGAACATCAATGAATACCCCTGGTGGTAGCTCCACATGCCATTGCTTGTTAAAGATTAAGAATAATGTAGAATAAGTCCAAAATCAAGTGTTGGTCCTTTTATACATGCACTAAAACAACACTGGTCAACACATGGATGCAAGGTAGTTAGTAATTCCTGCCTTCTCAAAATAAAGTAATTTTCTAAATATGGAGACTGGGAAATTCCTGAGATCACTCTAAATAGGTTGTCCTTTTTTGAGGTTCTCTCTGTGTTTAGTATAAAACTGTGGGCTTTTCTGGTTTTTTTCAATTGAATGGAATGAAGTTCTGTGTATAAGTTATACATGCCTGCTATTCTTTCTATAAATACAAAAGTTTCTGTTATATTTTTGAATTGTTAAAACATAATTTCTTTTCCTAGAAAAGAAATTGGTAGAGACCTGAAAGTGCTTGGAGAATGCTGGGTCATGCCATATCTGATGTGAAATTCTTTTTCTCATATTTTCTCTTACAGTACGTGTTGTCGGTGTCTCTCAGCTAAGGTAGAATTACCTGATTTAACAGTCTGGTCTTAAATCTGACTTCCTCTACATTTCTCCAGTTGAGAATATAGTATCTTCCTTCCAGGTCATGTTGTTCTCCAGATACTGCTAGTGTGAAAGAAGGAAAATTCAAATTAATTTGGCAGAAAAAGAATTATTTCAAGGTCACAAATCTGTTTGCTTTTCCACATCCGAGACCAGGAGAGATAAAGCTTTAGTTTTCAATACATTTGCTGGGGGTACAAACCCTTTTTGTTTTTTTAACATTAACTTTTTTTCATTCTCACAGTGCTTAGGAGCTCATGCCATGAGAATGGACCATGTTAATTACTGTCAAGAACAAAACAGAAAGGATTGTGTATTCCAGAAATTCATTGTTCGTGTGCTTTTAAATAGTCTTCAAGTTTGAGCTAAACTGTCTCTTAGTTTACATTTTTAGGTGTTGTGCAACTAAAAAAGCCCTTATTAGAGAAACCAAAGTGAGCCTGCTGTGAAGATCCCTAGATTCTCTCTCTACTTACTTGGACAGCCAAATAAGTGAGGAGTAAAATGGCAGTAAAAAGATGAGTATCTGCTGTTGGAGGTACTAACTGGTGACTGTTTAAGGCCCACTTCAGAAAATTGTCTTTTATTTTAAGAAAATGCAGGGTTTCCTTGGGAACAAATTTGATATTAAACAGAATCAGGTCTGAAGAAACTTTTCTAGAATAGCATTCATGAGTCTCTTCTCTGCTGATGTAAAATAAATCAGCATGCATGTCTCTGCTGTTTCTTGACGACGCTTTAGAGCACTTCTGTGTGGTAGCATGCTGCAAAATTGCATGCTGTGAATGTGACTTCTAGAGATGTAAGAATTTCAGCCGGTTGTTTTTCAAAGGCAAACCACTGAAGACAAACAATATACACGTCTCTAAAGGAGGTTGTATACACTAATAAGGTGGGGTGTATTAAGTTTAAGAACAGGCATCAAATATATGAAGTTTAAGGAAAATGCATGCCAAAACAATTACTGAAAGTAACAACATTAGCTACTTTAAAATTTATGCACTAGAGTATTATGGAGAAAATATTCTTCATGATTTTATATATTTTGAGTGAGATGTTTGGGGCTATGTTATGCAGGTGTATAACAAAAAATGAGCAGTAGATCAGATAGAAATGCTGCTTTTCAGGAACATTTGATTTTATACACGCATTTCACATCTAACATTTCAGAGGAATAATAATAGCAATAACAAAAATAAACAACAACAATAACAAACAACAACAATAACAATAATAATTACTACTACTACTACTACTGCTACTACTACTACTACTACTACTACTACTACTACTACTGTTACTGTTACTATTACTACTGGTTGTTGTTATAGCTCTTTTTCAAAGGTTTCAATCCATATGAAACTTGGTTTTGAGCCGTTGTTTCTTTTACTACGGAGCAGCTCTCTAACCAAGCAGTAGAGGGCATTCTTTCTTTAGGAGATGGCATTAGTTCCTTTAAAAGACTAGTATTTTATTTAGCAGGTTGGTGTTCTTGGTTCCTTTTTGTCTTTAAATGTAGGCCATTCACATGTAGATACTGGAGACAGGATAAAGGAATAAATTCTTACCTCAAATGTGCAATATATTGCTTAAGGTTGAGTATTGAATTACTAAAATTGTATATGTTTTTAATTATTTCATATTTTTGGATAAATGACAGTTTATATACTTATTCCAATTCTCTCTGCAGCATTTGTCATAAATTCACTTATCTCTAAGTTTGGTATGATCAATCAATTATCTTAACAAGAACGTGTTTAATAGTACTTAGAGCAAAGTGTATATATATATACCAGCTGGAGAGGTATTTTGAGACCATAAATACTGAAATGGAGTTGTTGGGAACCTTATTAAAGTTCCAATGGGTGTATTATTTTTAACAGGTTTTGACATCCTTAACCTAGCCTTGTTTAAAATTAAGTTTAGTGTGGTGTCTTCCTCTTCCATTTGGAAAATGCTACCTTTTCTGGGGAAAATGAACATTGAGGACTAGACCTCTCCCATTCAAAGTTTGGAACTTCTCCATTCGGTTGTCCGGAGACTGTCCAGCCAGAGCTCCACATTGGATAGAAGTATGGGGGCTGTGCTTCCAGAGCAAAAGTTGGCAGTGGGCATGGATTACCTTTCTGGTGCTGTTGAATGCTGCTTTCCTCTTACCCAAGAACTGACACGTGGGATACTTCAAAGGTATGTTTTTAAGTGTTCCTCTGTTGTGAGGAGATTGAGGGCTTTTTCTGTCTTTTAAATTGAGGTGAAACCAACATGACTAAATGTTTTTTAAATGTGAATATTAGGCATAGACAGATCCATCATACTCTGGATTTCATTTCAGAAGATGGCAATCTTAGTGAGTCTAGCATCTTCTGTGTCTTTGGGTTGTGCAGAATCACAGGTGAGGTATGAAACAGCACAGACAGTGAAATATTTCTGTCTATATGCACTTTAATAACATTGGCAAAACAAAAATACTGATACCAGATATTAAAATGTTTACATTTTAAATTTGAGGCTGTCTATTGCAGTTACATTCATGATGTTGCAGCTAAACATGTTAAAATAAAATTTCTTTGCAGGGCATTTGCCTGCTGATTCACACCTGCTATCTTATAATTTTTCTCTGATGTTGCCTGCCATCAATAGTGCATAAACTGACTGTATGCTAAAAAGAAACACCATGGGAGTAATAATAATTGACAATGTAAGAAGAAGCCAGAAGAGCCAAACAACAGAATGTAATCTGATATATCACTGCTTTACTTATGATATATGATTTAATTTGATATCTGATGAGTTATTGTTTTAATTCTGCACAAATTTTGCTTCAGAATTGTACCAGCTGCTTTGTGTCTGTATAGCACTCCTGCTAGATCCTTCTTAGAAAAAAACTATTGATCTCTATTTCAGGAATTTTCTTCAACTTGGTAAAAGTGGTTTTACGCATGATATTTGTTTGCTTTAAAAAGACCTCAACCAAACACAACACACTAGTGTTTATTAGTAAAAAATAACAATTGGTTATGAATGATGAAAAAAAGCTTTTTTTCCTTGGAAAGAGGTAAGTCCAGAATGTAATGCCTCTTCAGTTGACTAATAGTTCCTCTGGTATTACAAACCTTCAAAATAGTCACTTAAGATAATGTCTGCAAATAGAACACTTTCCCAAGTCATTGAGTTACTGATTAACATAATATTTCCTGCCTATTTTGATTTTAAGTAAACACCTTTTGTTTGCATAACCTTATTAGATTCAGGAATCTAACTCTGCAAAACAATCCTTATTGTTTCTGAGGATGACTGAGCAGAATACAAGTGATTTTGGGCACATCCAGACTCTAATTACATGTAAAAGAATAAAATAATCTTGAAAAGTAAATATCACAGCTTCCTTCAGCTGTGGAATTTTGAAGATTGTTTTGAGGCTGGAAATTTTATTGTTTATGGTTTAGCTAGAATATCTGCCCTACATTTTTTCTTTCATATTAACATGTTTGCAAAGAGCATATCAGAGATGGGACATTTAGTGTCACAACAGAGTAATGGTAAGAAAAGTTATCTCCAGCTCAACAATGCCATTTGTAGTGAGGGTTCCCAGACTTGAAATAAAAAAAAGGGCTTTCTGTGGAGAAATAACTTGAGAAAAGCTCAAATCAACCTTTTTTTTTTTTCTTTTTTTTTTTTTTTTACCCACGGAGAGCAGGAATTATGCTTAGAATTAGTTAACTGAAAAGGCCCAATAAGCACTTCTGGTGCAAAGAAAGGTGATGGGAGTACAAAGCAAGAAGTATTGGTGAGACAAGAGAAAACAGAATCTCTGTAAAGTGAAGAGCTGTGAGGTGGGTCATCTGACTCATCCTCTGGAATATGGATTGGTAGGCTTCATCCTATGACTTCAGTCCCAGGTAAGTGGAAAAAAGCTAGGGAGCATAGAAAGATCTTTAGACCAGTTACTGGATTGGCTGTGCCACAGGTGCATTAGGTAAAAGAATGCAACATTTATGGGTCTTGGCAAGTTCTAATACCTCATTACTCAGCCTTGGCAGTTCTGTACTTTAGTGAAACAGTTTTGTAGGCAGTTTTCTAAGTGCTTCAAAAGATCCCTAGGAAGCTGAGAAATAAATTAACATGATTTCTTTAGTACTTGCATTTTTTGATTTGTGGATAGATAGGAGAATTTAGTTTCAAGATTGGTCCATGAAAGTCAGAGGGCTGCAGTTGATTTGCTTAAAAACACAGAAGAAGTTGGGGTGAGAAAGCAACTTAATGCAAGTGTCCCAAGTTCTTCATATTCTGCTTTAAATACTAGTCTATCTCAGTTTAAATTGTCACATACTGCTTTTTACTTTAAAGCAGGAAGATTGAAATATTGACTGTGCATTTTGCTGCTTCACCAGTGAATTTAGTGCTTAGTAGACTCAAAGCTTTGGGTGAAAAGAATTTAATAGATTAACTAGGAAATGGAAAGTTCTCTGAATAAAATATTTTCAAGTCTAATGTTTATGATGTATATAATAGAATCATAGAATGGGTTGGGTTGGAAGGGACCTAAAAGATCCCTTTTATGGGATGTGCAGGGATATGTTTCTCTAGACCAGGTTGCTCAGAGCCCTGTCCAACCTCACCTTGAATACTTCCAGGGATGGAGCAGCCACAGCTTCTCTGGGTGACCTGTTTCAGTGCCTCACCACCCTCACAGTAAAGAATTTTTTCTTAGTATCTAATCTAAACCTACTCTCTTCCAGTTTGAAGCCATTCCCCATTGTCCTGCCGCTACGAGAGGGACTTTTTACAAGTCTCTCATCATCTTTCTTGTAGGTTCCCTTCAGGAAATATAGACTCCCCTCAGGTAGCTGATTGGTAATGCTTTTTATATGTCAGCAGCAGTCCTGAGAAGAAATGGAAAATCAAAAACAGGTTGCTTTTTACTACTGCAGTATATCAAGGCTGACTGTCTTGGGACTTGTGTGATCTTAGACTTTTAATGCTGAAGTAATGATATTATCTATCCTGAATATTAACTCACAATGAAATCTCTGTAATTGTCCTGAAAAGGACTGCATTACCTATGATATTTGATTTCTTTTTTTGGGAAAAAATAGCAACAGAAAACACTAAACATTGTGTTTAAATATTAAATATTGAAGTGCACCATAATTTTTAATAAGCCAATTAACAAAGAAATATCTTTATTTGTTTCTGTACATATGTAAAAGTAGTGCAAAGAGTTCAGCAATCACAGTATCAGTTGCAATGAAAGAAAAGGGCGGCATTATAAAGCAAAACTGCAGCTTCCAGATGGGACATAATTAATCACAAATAATTCTTGGAAGAAACAGGGAGCTTGGGATTTTTAAAAACATCTTAATTTTGGGAAATGGTTAAAGGATATAACCTTTTAATCTTCAAAAATTTCATTGAAAGGAAATAAATGCCCTAACTTGTAAGTGACATGACTTACCTCTAACACTAAGGAAATGAATGTTTCAGAAAATCAGAACAGCAAACTGTGTAGCTGTAGCTATTCACAAACAGTAGTGTATTTTTATAGGGAAGTATTCAATCAAGAAGTTATTGCAGAGTTCTGTTATTGATACTGGCAGGCAAATTTGTATCATAGATTATTATTGTAAGACTATTTTCAAAATACAGGCCCTTCTCCACCTGGCAAAGTACTAGGACATTCTACCTCCAAAAAGCTACGAATGTAAATGGCAGCATGTTTGAAAATAGGAATTTCTTTCATTCGGCAAAATTAACATGGAAACATCCTGCCTCTAACTAGCTTTGAGGCTACTTGTGAAATAGTTAGCTGTTCAATAAGCAGAACATGAAGTTTATGATAAAACTTGAAACAGTAATTTCTGAGCAAAGGACACCTGTTTGGTTTGCATGAAATAGTGTACACATGGCATCATTCCAGGAATTTGTGTTTTCAGAGTTGAAGTGCTACAGCAGGAGGAGGTTAACACAATGGTTTTCATGTAAAAACAGTTTTCTTTCCCAAATAAACTCATAGCTCATAGAACACATTGAGAAAATAAGGAATTCCTGATGTTAACTTGCTTATATATATATATATTCTACTGCTGAGTTAGGAAAGATCTGTCCCATCACTGAATTCCAGTTAAAACCCCCCAACATTTAGGAGAATAAGACTACATTTTTCCTAGTTTGAAAACATGGTTGCTGTGTTTTATAACTGTTTTTAATTCCAGAACCTTTTGAATTTCTAGAAATTTACTGGAATAGGCTTCATCTAGTCTTAGCTTTGAACTGTTCTCCCAAAGGAGGCACACATACTCTCCTTTCCCAACATCATCTCAAATAATCCCTTAAAATAAATAATTAAAAAAAAAGCCTTCCAGGCTCTTAACTTTTTAAAGGCAATGGGACATTAGGAACATCAATCAGCATAGTAGAATGATGCTAGATTGTTTCCCTTCATGAACGTCCTGCACGAAATAGCCCTGGGAACAAACTGTTCCTTTTTTCCTATTAGAGCACAGCTTTTTCTGGCACTTAATACCTCACTGAATTACATTGTTATTTTACAAGATCTTAAAAAATTCCTATTATATCTGCTATATTAAAGCTATAGACTTAAAAGCAGAGCTCTCCACTGTTCTTTTCTGCTCAAAACAATCAGTGTCCACACCTCTCTCAATTTGTTGTTCATTATGGGTTAATAGTACTTACATATATACTTACATACATACATAAACACTTACAGTACTTACAATGGGATCTCAACAGGTTCAGAGGAGAGATTTTTCATGATTTTGTACTGTAATTTGGTTAGCTTTAGGTTGTATTTTTCCCCCTTCTTTTTGTATGCCTCTATGAGACAGGCAGAAAGAGGTTTTGACTTGCTACCTCCTTTCAGGTCCTGCTATGGAAATATAGATGGAACTAAATACATAGGAAGAAACCTACTCTGACTGTAGGGCGGTCAATGTAGTTTAAATTGTTTGGGCTGATAATTTCTTACTGTGTTGATGGTTATGGCTGTGGGGTGAGTTGCCCCCATCTGGACACCAGATGCCCACTAGAGCCACTTTATCCCTCCCCTCTGCAGCTGGGCAGGGGGAAAGAAAATACAATGAAAGGGTTGTAGGTCAAGATAAGGACAGGGAGAGATTATTCACCAAAACTGACTCAACTAAGGGAAATTAATTCAATTTAATTTATTGCCTATCAAATCAGAGTACAATTTCAAGAAATAAAACCAAATGTTAAAACAGTTTCACCCCACCCCTCTCTTCTCCCCAGGATCAACTTCACTCCCAAATTCTCCACCTCATTCCCACAGTGGCTTAGCTGGATGGAGAATAGGTTATATATTATATGTATATATTATACGTATTTTCTGCTGCTCCTTCCTCATCACGCTCTTCCCCTGCTCCAATGGGAGTTCCTCTCGCAGGAGACAGCCCTCCATGAACTTATCTGATGTGGGTCCTTCTCCTAACCACAGCCCGTGCTGCTTCACAAACTGCTCATGTGTGCATTCTTTCCACAGGGTGCAGTCCTTTAGGAGCAGACTGCTTCAGAGTGGGTCCACAGCACGATCCCACAGCCACAGCATCCACTGGCTGCAGGGGAAGAGCTCACCTCACCATGGTCTTCACCACAGGCTGCAGGGGAATTTCTGCTCCAAAGCAGAGAGCAGAGACGTCTGGACCACCTCCTCTCCCTCCTTCTGCACTGACCTCAGTGACTGAAGGACTGTTTCTCTCACATATTCTCAGTCCTCACTTTTGGTTCATCTTTTTTCTACATCACTTCTTTTCTCCCCTTCTTAAATAGGTTATCCCAGAGACACTACCACCATTGCTGATGGACTTGGCTCTTTGAGCTAGCTGAAACTGGCTCTGTCAAACATGGAGGAAGCTTCTGGCGTGTTCTCACAGAAGCCACCCCTCACTATTGAAATCTTGCCAAAAGCCAGTAAAGACCGGAAGACATTCTAGCAGAAATCAGTAGTAAAGTTCCTGTTAGTGTCCCATGGTAAATCATAGATGCATCACCAACCTCTCAGTGATCACTAGTGTGATCATCATTGTGATCACTGAGACACAGAACTGGAATGTAAAGAAGGGCACTCAGTAATCAGATAAATATTCTTATTGTAATTTTCTATCTGCCTATACATACTCATGATCTGACTGTGGTTTTCTCAGATGCCTTCAGTTAAATTTACTTAAATAATTTAGGTTTCCATTTTATCTAGATGTTATTCATGAAATGATCTTTCTATAATGATTTAGTTGCAATAGGACCTGAGAGTCAAACTGAGGAATTGATTGTGTTCTATCACAGTTTACAAGATGAAACTTTTAACAGAGAAGTCAATGCTAATTGATTCTGAAAGTTGAAATTAATATGAAGAACATTTATTTTATTTTTTCCATCAAAATCTCAGTCCTTCTTTTAAGCCTTGGAGTAGAATTTAACTTTCATCACTTTTGTTAATTATCCACTGGTGGCCACAGCAGAATCCCATGAAATAGCCTGTATATCTCAAAGGTCTATTATGTTGTGCACCACTAGTATGGCAAGATACAGACAAGCAGCATGTCCTTCAGTTGAAGAGGCAATGAGTCATTCAGTCTACTACCCCTAATTGAAAAATTATTTCATTGTTATCAATTGGCATATTTCTAAAACAAATATGCTTCTCAGTTTACGTGGACTTCCATTGTGCATGGCATTGCTATTTCTACAGATTTTAGAAATTCTGAGACAAAAATACGAACAAAGCATGAATAATTAAAAAATACCAAGATTGATGTTTTTCTTGTATTTGAAAGGAAGGAGAATCACAGTCAAACAATATTATAAACTTAGATTTGTACTGAAAATCAGTGCTACTGCTCTTACTATTTTTTTATACGAAAAGGAAGAGAAAAACACATTAGCAGGATGTTCTGACATAATTTCTTAGACTGGTTGAACCTTTTTAAATAAAAGAGGAAGAGTTTAAATAAAAGAGTAACTTCATTAAGCAGTCCTGGGAATTGAAGTATTTGTTTGAATCACTTACAAGAACGTGCTCAATCTAACTCATGTGTTCACTGGACTTACATAAATGTTGGTGTGTTTGTATGCTTGTGAGCCTTGTGGGCCTTACAAATGGTTTGAGACAGTATTGGTACTCATGTATTAAAGTCAGTGGAAGGAAATCAGAAAAGCTTTTCTCAGAGCTCAGTGTAGGTAAGGGGAAAAAGAGTAACACCTGCCAGATATATATAGATATATGATATTTTAATTTATTTGTGGCTACTGTTATCTATGATACAAGCAAAAGAGGGAAACCACCATATGTTAAAATTGGTTACTTTGTCAGTTAAATCAGAAACATTTCTGAACAGCTACTATTTACAGAAATAACACTTGTTCTATGGAACGAGAGGGTGGAAAGCAGTGCCATGGAAAGGGACCTGGGGGTCCTGGTCAATTTGGCAAGTTGAATATGAGTCAGCAGTGCCTTGGCAGCCAAGAGGGCCAACCGTGTCCTTGGGGTCATCAGGCAAAACATCACCAGTTGGTCAAGGGAGGGGATTGTCCCTCTCTGCTCTGCACTGGGGTGGCCTCACCTTGAATATTGCGTGCAGTTTTGGGTGCCACAATAGAAGAAAGATATTAAGCTCCTAGAGAATGTCCAAAGGAGGGTAATGAGGAGAAGCCGTATGAGGAGCAGCTGAGGTCACTTGCTGTGTTCAGCCTGGAGAAGAGGAGACTGAGGGGAGACCTCATTGCAGTTACAATTTCCTTCTGTGTGGCAGAGAAGGGGCAGACATTGATCTTTTCTGCGCGATGACCAGTGACAGAATTCGAGGGAATGGCCTGAAGTTGTGTCAGTAGAGGTTTAGGTTGGATATTAGAAAAATGTTCTTCACCCAGAGGGTGGTTGGGCACTGGAACAGGCTCCCCAGGGAAGTGGTCACAGCCCCAAGCCTGACAGAGTTCAAGGAGCATTTGGATGATACTCTCAGGCACATGGTGTGACTCTTGGGGATGGTCCTGTGCAGGTCTAAGTCTTGAATTTAGGGTCCACACAAGGGATCCCTGTGGGTCCCTTTCAACTCAACATATTCTGTGGGTTTGTGAACTAAAATACTTTTGTTGAGTATTAAAATTATGAATGATATGGAAGAGGTCATTAGCTTTGGAGTTCTGAAGGCACTTAAAAGCCCTAGGCAGTTTTTGTTTAATTGGCTTTTCAAGGTAGAAAACAATTCTATAGAGACAGATCCCATAGCCCGTTATCCTTCATCCCCACCTTGGACTTACCCATCTGAAGGACAGCTAGAGGAGAAGCAGAAGTACAGTCTAGCTAGACAAGTGGATAAGTCACTTTCCCACCAAGCATGTAATTTCTGGGTGTCTTGAGAATTTGCTGTAAAAATCAATAGTGTATTCTTTTTTTCTATATATATTCTTTTCTATTTGAAGTAAATAATACTAATTCAGTAATTAGTCTTGAGAAAAAATGTGTTGCTGATATTCTTGCAAAGTCGAACAGCTTCCAAGAATTTCTGCCCTCATAAAATGATCAGTTTGAGTAATAGTAGACTACTACTCAGACTACAAACAGTTATTTTCCTATAGGAAGTTTCTGGACTATACGAAATGAGAGGCATGAAGGTGCCTGAGTGCTGTCTTCTAAGAACTATCTTTCTCTGCTTCTGCTTGTAGAAGCTTTGGGCTCTATAACAAAATCCCATTGTTCTGCCTGTAATAACACAGTTCAAATATCTCTTCTCCTCAATCATTCCACATGTTCTGGATAAATATGAGCTCTTTAAGAAGTAAAGTGACTATAGTAATGTACAATTAGATTAGCTGTGTACTGCCAAAAGAAAGGATCCCAAAGGGAAGTATAAGAAAGCACTGCAATGATAGTAACTATAAAGGAGGCAATTTGTATCACTATATTAATAGTGTCATGCAAATATAAACCTATAAACATGACATGATAGAATATGCTAACAAAGAAAATTAGTATAAATAGCTAAATTTTGAGACACTATGAGAACGATACAATATCAAATGTCAAGTTTTAGTTTAATTACAAACACAGGAATTGTGGCTGTCATGAAGCACTACAATATCTTCAAATTCAGCTGAAAGTGAGCACTTGACCGGTCCTGTATTCTCTTCCTCCTTGCTCTATAGAAATGTAATACTTGTGGATTAGACAATTTTTAAGATTGAAGAGAAAATGAAGATAAGTAAGAAAGAGGAAATCTTGCCCCCACTAATTGTGGTGGAGAACCTTCTCATCAACAGGAAATACAATCTTCCATCTCTTCTTAAAAAAAAATGAATAGCTAAATCATTGTTGAGGAAGCACTGCCATTTGGGCATGATCAGTTAATTCACCTTCAGATGATACAACAAAATTCTCTGCCATTCAAGGGAGAAAAGAAATGTAATATAAAACACCATTTTCCCTTTTTAGAATGAAAGGGATATCTATGTAGAAGCATAGATGTGACTGTCATATTCAGGGGTTCATGATAAAAGTATATATGTTTATGCTGCTTATGTTTCTTATTTCAAATATTAATTAGTTCTGAGAGCCTCGTACACTGACTGCTTAGTCTATTCCTCCCATACACATCACTCTCAATGGTTATTTATTCTACAATAGTGCAGTTTGCCAACAAGATTCTTTTCAGGCTTAGTGTTGGCTTCACTAGTTACTGCAGGTAACATTTTTTAAAATGTGATTTACATGCATTTTACAGTTTTCTCCAGGCTGTATTTCTCGAAAAAACCCCCAAACCACGTTCCTACTAAAGTGAATAGAACTGCTCACTGAGTAAGTAAATAGACTGAATTCAGCACTCACAAAAGCCTGTTGAGGTATATATTTAACTGTCTTGCATGTTAACCTTATCTTGGGACTATGAAGTCACTGTTTATATACAGTTAGCAGATGAGAGGGGCACAGCTTCTAATCTGAACTTTTGCTCTATTTTTATTATACATACTAGGAGTGAGGATATAGAGGATCCTAAGTACTGTGTTACTCGTTCATAATCCCCTTAACTACATAAGGTCTCTTTTCTTACTTCCATGAAAAATGTTTTCTCAGAAAAATTAGGGCAATCTTATCCCACCACAGATTTGTACTGATTTGCTAAATAAATTTTACTTCTTTATCCTGTATTTCTGAGATAATGTTCCAATAACTAACAAATATATTTCACTGTATCTGAGTTTATGGCTTAGAGCAGGAGATGGGGTGTCATGAGAGCATCCTGGATTCTCTCCCTGTTTCCAGAAGCAATAAACATCCAAACAGAGATAATCTAGAGGAGATCTAGAGGAATAGGAGAATGTACATAAGAGCATAGACCAACATTGCTAGCAAAATGTATCCTGTCCATTCAAAAATATCACTAACTGCAAGTCCATTCACAGCTACAAATCCCCCTCAGGCAAGTAGCCTAAACAATGCTTTATATTTTTGAAGTGTTTTTGGATATTTAGAACATTAATATTTTCAAACAAACAATAATTTAGGTTATTTATCAAGACATTAATTTTGTCTTTCAACTGTGTTTTTTACTTTGGGATGGCTTCAGAAAAAGCATATGTTCAAATTGTATTTCCTAAAAACAAAAGGAGCAAATAATGCTGATAATCCATATTAGGATCCATATAATTCTTTGTTTTGGGTGGGTTGGCTTCATATGAGGAGGGCAGAATGCTATCTTTTTAGCTGTCTTAGTGGTCTCTGCTTAACAATGTTTGAAATCAATAATACTGACTTAATAAACACATTGCTCACACCTCAGCAAAAAATAGACACTATCAATAGACACTGAATTAATGTAAAGAGGTTTTTAAAACATTCTAAATAGAAGTTCTCCAAATAAATTATCGAACATTTTTGTTTCTTGATATTTTGTGTGATAGGGTTTATGATAACCCCAGTTTTATAATTTGTGTTTATTTCTGCCACTGTGCTGCATAGCAGTGAGGCAAGTCTCTCATTTCAGCTCTCAGCAGAGGTCTTTATTATACCAAATCTCTGCTAGTAAATTCTGATACTGGTGTTCTTTATCTTCTAAAGGGAAGTGAATAAATAAAATACTCTGTATTATTTTGAAATATTTTTTTTTCTTGTGGATGATTTACATTACAAGTGACAAAGTTTTGTTTGCTTGTTTGATTGCTTTTAATTTTTTTTAATTACATGCTTGTGTCCAGAGGCAGAAGCTTGAACAGACGATTTTTTTGATCTACTACAGTTCTTAGCAACTTCTCTGCTTCTGCTGGTTTTATCCCTAATACAACTTCATGCATCCAACACCAGTGTTTGCCTTACAGTGCTAAGATCCACATTTATTCTATTCTTTCCTTTCAAGAGCAAGAGTGTCCTTAGTTGGAAGAAAAGCTTCTACAACAGCTGCCTGCACTGTGTTCATACTGAGGGTAAGTAGGGGAGTTTGAATAAATATCTTACTTAGGAATATGATAGCATATTTTGATTGCTTTATTAAATAAGACCAACATGAATCTCTTCTTAGTGGTGACACTAATGATCATTAATGGCCAAGCCTGTTATCTTTACAGTACAAATTCTTAGTCGAAAAACTTAAGTCTTGAATACAAGACTTACTATTTTTGAAAGAGAAAATAAATGCAAATCCTTGGCATTAATCATTGGCATAAGATAATCCTCAAAAATATAAGACAGAAATTCCAGGGGTTTGGAAGCTGTTAATTCACTTGTCTACCATTGGTTTCTGTGTTGCCGTAGTTATTATATTGTCTCCTTGCATTGGCTAGCCAAATGGCCAATCCCCTCTTTGGCCCAGTAGCCCTTATAAGCTGTGGGAAATTTGAATAAGGCTCTTCTTCGCTGCTGGATTCCCTGTGTGCTGTCCTCCGGCGCCTGTCCCTGCCACGAGGGACAGGTGGCGGGGGGGTGATTCCAGCCCTTCACAGAGCGGCCAGCAGTGACCCCCCAGAAACCCCTCAAACTGCGGCAAGAAATAACAGAAAATGCTGCAAACCCTTTTTTTCCCCTTGGTTTTCATGCAAAAGTAATAGGAAGCTGTGTGGACACAGCTGTATTCCATACAACCGTGTTTACTCACTGTACGCAGCCTAGCTACGCTTGTGCTCCAGCTCTCTCGGGTTTCTAAACAACAAACAGCAAGTACCAGAAGAGGTTCCACACTTTTCCAAAGGTATGTTATTCAGCCTTAATAATACAGACTTGAGGTAGTGCAAGTAAAAGAGACAGTTTCCCAGAAATTTGTACTAAATGCTGTCTTCAGAGAGCTCAGTCATGTACAGTGGCATGTATTCCTTGGGGCAGGACATTTAAAGCTATAATGACAATTAGACATTTTCCCCTCTTGTGAGCTACTTATTAAAGTATTTGCTGGCCTTAAAAACACTTTTGGCAGAAAAATGTCTGGTTTAGACGTATTTTCATTTGGAAATGGTTACTTGCATGTCTGTTACTGTTTTACAGCCACAACTTCTACAGCATTGACCAGTTTCAAGCATACTTGAAAGAATTTTCAATATATTTAACCTGGAGCTCGGAATTAAAGACTGGAGATGAATTTTTCTTGATTAAATGTAAGATTATGCATTGAGGAGGCCATACAAACAGTCTATCAGCCACCAAAAGTCTATAGAATTCCCATTTAGATACCAGAAAATGCTACAAAGGAAACATACCTGTTCTTAGAAGACACTTTGTTTATCTGCTCCTCTGTGCTGTGGAGTTATTTGCTTTTTTCTATATTCCTCCCCTTGAATATAAAAAGATATTTTGATCATTAAAATGCAATTAAAATCATTAAATACACAGCATTCTACAGATGAAGTATATTACAGAAGATTCTCTTTGGATAATGATTTACAGATACTTTATGAAAGAAATGTGTAACAATGTGCTTTCTGGACTTTTTCATGAACAAAATTATCCAGCCATGGAGTATTAGAATGACACCTGAAATGTCTAGTAGGAACAGGGATGTACAGCACACTGTTGGTGCTATGTGAGATTGGTTGTGCTTTGTTTTGCAAGAGGTATACATAATGCATAATGTGCTGTGCTCACGACAGAGAGAGAATCACAGACCCTCATAAAGAAACATCACCATCTCCAGGTTTACTGTCTTTTTTCAGCTTATTAGTTCCTCAGTGAGAGGGCTGTAATAAATCTGTAAGAAGACTTCCAGCTCTGCCATATAAACCACCTTCTGTCAGCTTATAGGAAGGCAGTGTATTTGCAATTTTTGTTGTAGGACCTATTCTCACTTATAATGGGAAAGTGAGATGGAATAAATGAATAAGACTTTCCATAGGAAAGGATAAAAAGATGATGAGACATATTTGAGACCATTTCTCTTTTTAAAAAATTGAAACCCTTTAGAAATTAACTGAATTCTGTAGTGACTTGAAATTTGTTCAGGAACTCTATGCTTCAATAGTGATAATTTTCAACATCTATGCTGCGTTACAGTCATACAGAATACAACCCATCTAGAATGGGGATCTGTGGATTCAAAAGTATTCTTTAGTATTATCTTCAGTATCTGATGACATCTTTTTTTGAATGATCTTCATATATTCTGTATGTGCTTCAATTTAATACTCCTCTTTTTCAACTAACAACCATATGTATTGTGAGTGAAGCATGTATTGAAATGTTGCCAATATCTTCCATTTAGCCACAGTTTATCTAATGATATTAAAGCTCCCTGGGATTTTTTACAAAATTTGCCATTGACATGATGAAGTTTAGCACCAGTGTAAAGGTTAAATTAAACTTAATACGCATACCTTACTTTGCGTGCCACACAGTAATTATTCCCTTAAAATGTTCCAAAATGAGGACATTTTAATATTACACATTTGAGTTCCATAGAAACAGTTATTATTTGAGTATCTGTATAAAATAGGAAATGTGCTGCAGTGGTTTAGGAAGGAGTTAGTAGAAAAGTTAATAGCCACAGTCTTAGTAAAAACAGTCTTTTGCAGCATTAGTAGTCACTGCATGGAGGAGAACATTGTATATGTTACCTCCTTCCATGAGTTTCAAAGTTTCTACCTTTAAATGAGTTATCTTAGTACCATTTAGTACCAGTATACTGTTATAGTCTGTAAACAGGCCAGTCCTCAGCTAATCTGTCATAAACATTTTCTTTGCCAATACAGAAGATTTTAATTACTTTTTGAAACATTAGACTATTGCATTCATTTTTCAAATAGCTGATAAACTGCAATTTCACTTCCCTGGCCTTGTTCGGGTAATACTTTGTGTTTCTGTGCCTAGTATAAAAGAGTTGTCTAAATGCCAGCAATTTTTTACTTATTTTGAAGCTGTGCACAGAGTAATCATAACACAGCAAAGCTGTGGGTGTTTCACAATACTTGCCTGTAAAATATGATGCACCTAAATCGGACAATTTTTGAAGTGTTGTCCTAGTTTTGGCTAGGACCTGGAGGTTATTCTATACCACCTCACACCACTGTGGGGGTGGGAGGCAGGGGGTCTCGCTTCTGAGAAGGGTGTGGCTTCTCACTGAAATACACATAGCCAGAGGGGAGAAGCCATCCGCCAGTGTTCATTGTCTTGAGCTCTGCACTGAGCCTTTTTGTGTGTGAATCAGGTCTCTCTTCTGCAAACTTTTGTTATTAATACTGTTGCTGCTACTGTTGTTCCACAGTGTCTGGTTTGGGAGAGTCTCGATGGGGGCACTGAATTGGGGAGTACCATTCTGAAACCATGAAAGTCTTATCTGTCTCCCAATGTGGGACTTAAACCAACAATCCTGGAATTAAGAGTTTCATGTTTTACTGACTGAGCTAGCAATGACATGAGGTGATATATAATAACCTCTGGGTACTGGCCAAAAGTACGACAGGTATACAGAATCAGCAAATGTTATTCAGACTTAAAGGAAACACTGTATTTTGCAAGTTCTACGCTCTTCTGGCATAATCTTTTTTTCATCCAAACCACGATTACCTACGCATGAATTCCATTCACTTGCACCTTCAGATCACTATGGTTTTTGTAATTCTATTCTTATATTTGTGTGTCATTAGAAGAACTGTATTTCCTTAAAAAAAAAAAAAAGTTGGGGGTAATTTTCCCACCACAAATATCTTTCTCTCATTAAAACATGGAGATGTCGTTGACACAATTTTCTTTATTGTACTTTATTAATCACATAGAATATTTTTACTTGTATTTGGGACCTTCATAATATCATAGAATCATAGAATGGCCTGGGTTGGAAGATCTTAAAGATCTAGTCCCAACTCCCCTGCCATGGTCAGGATAAAGAAACTTACAATCCACAAGCCTTCATTTTATTCTCAGCATGTCTACTAAACATTTAATATTTTCTGCAAGGCAGAGGTCCTATGAATTTGTTGAGTTTGTTGAGTATGTATGAATTTCAAAGGTCAATGTAAAAATTGTACTCCATGTACAAATATGGTATTTCAGGAAAGAAACTGTAGCTATGTTACTTGACTGAGGAATGAGAACACTTCTCTAAAAATTATAATATGTATTCTACTAATTAGGTAATTTTTAACCTACAAATTACTTTTAGCTGGTCTATTATGAGTAATCGCATACTCTGGTCAGCTTGCAAAATGAGAAGTTCTTGTATTACTCTTTGGATTTCAACGAGTAACTAGTATATTATTCAGTACAATATGTTTTAGAATTATTATCACAGAGTCAATATGGTGTTCACATTATATTCTATAATTTGAAATTTGGCGGTAATTTTTATTTCTTTTTTTGTCTGTAAGAATGTTCCCTTGTGCACTTTTGCTAAACAACTCCAAAAATAATAATTTACTATTGGCAGTTGATTAATGGTAATCTATAAAACAGAAGAAGTTTTATGTACTGTTTACTATAATTTTCTTGTAATTAACTTGGAAATACCTTGAGCTCACTGCAGCATAAAACCTTGAGACTAGATATTGCTGAGAAAGAGTTCTGTGTTCGAGGACTTTGACCCATGTACATGGGATGGAAACAGTGCTAGTGATTTAAGTTAAATGTCTTAAGTCCTTTCTCTGTATTTTGACAGAGATTACCATTCCTTGGAGACATATTTTCTGCCTGGTTTAAATGGTACTACTACACGGCAGTATAATGGGAATAAATTTCCTTCAACTAACTTCCAAGTGAGGGGTAGGTTGACAGGAGTTTTGGTAACAGTTTAAACCTGCAAAGCTGAGCACATCTGCTAGAATTACTTCTTCGACCTGGGATTAGTTTCATTCAAGTAGTCCATATTCAGGCTGTGCAAATGAAATACCATCTCTTGACTCCTAGTAGATTGATCATTTGTACAGTTAGGGATGTATTCACATGGGGCATGTAATTTGCCTAAATTTTCAGCACAAGTGGAATAAGAAAGAGGTAGTAGCAAAGAAGGTTAACTTCTATAATAACCTGCCTTAGAATTCGTTGTGTTGAAATTCGATGAACAAACTGGAAAGTCGGTTACCATTGTCATAGTGCTGATGGGAGATGAATTTGAATTCTAGCTTCTCATACTCTTAATTTCATGTTTATTTGGTACAAGTTGGAGTTTGGGAGGGGACTAAACCTGCAGTTCTATTGTTTGCCTTCAGCCTGTACTTTTCCACAGAGAAAGCCATTCATCATCCATTGATACCTCCAAGTACATTTGGTACTGATTTAGTGGTGTTTTTTGGCTTTGAATTAGTAGCTAGCTTTGGCTCAAAAATGCGCACTCTGGTATCTCACACAGTTTTGCAAGGAGCAACAAAATAGACAATTATGGTAACACAGGATTATGTGCTATTCACTGCTAAAGTGAGACTAATGTGTTCAGTCTTTGAAAACCTCAACAGATATTTGTATAAGATGTTTACGAGTCGTGTCCTAATGAGGCATGGCTTCTCCTTCTCTTCCTCTACCCCTCAGAAAAAGCAACGGCAATTACATTTTCCATACCTAATATTCCATAAAAGCAATAGGGACTGTTACAAAATTTCACCTTGAAATTTATGGCTGAGAATAAGTAACCAAACAAGCAACAGTGGTCCCTTGGAGAACACAATTTCTTAATCGGACCTTAGTAGGAATCCAACAGGGACACTGAGTTTATTGACTCAATTTTCATCCCCATTTTCTGTAAAGAAAGACAGGAGGCATTCACAGTGTAAAAGTTTTATGAATTGTTGATGGACAGTCCTCACATTTGGAGGAGAAGAATCTTCTGATATTTGAGACTATTTCTTTCTGTCATTATAGAGTGACCAACAACCAGGCACAAGTGATGTTCCCCAGGGCTCAGTAGTGGGACTAGTCCCATTTAATATCTTAATCAATGATATGGATGAGGGGACTGAGTGTCCCCTCAGTCAACTTGCAGATGACACCAAGTTGGGTTGGATTGTTGATCTGCTGAGGGCAGGAAGGCTCTGCAGAAGGGTCTGGACAGGTTGGATCCATGGGTAAAGGCCAGAGGGATGAGGTTCAACAAGGCAAAGTGACAGGTCCTTCTCTTGGGTCACAAAAACCCCGTGCAGTGTCACAGGATTCTGGCAGCATGGCTGGAAAGCTGCCTGGCAGAAAAGGACCTGGGGATGCTGGTTGACAGTGGTTGAACATGAGCCAGCAGTGTGCCCAGACGGCCAAAGAAGGCCAGTGGCATCCTGGTCTGCATCAGCAATAGTGTGGTCAGCAGGACTAGAGAAGGGATCATTCCCCTGTACCCTGGTGAGGCCTCACCTCAAACTCTGTATTCAGTTTGGGTTCCCTCATGCACTACAAGGAAGACACTGAGGTGCTGGAAAGTGTCCATAGAAGGGCAATGGAGATGATGAAGGGTCTGGAGTACAACTCTTATCAGGAGTGGCTGAGGCAGCTGAGGTTGTTTAATCTGGAGAAAAGACATGGTGGATGTGGTAGTTAGGGCACACAGTTGTTTGGTGAACACAGTGGTGCTGGGTTAATGGTTGGGCTTGATGATTGTAGAGGTCTTTTCCAACCTTAATGATTCTATGATTCTACGACCAGTGTAACTGAAATATGTAAAACTGTGGAAAAGCTCCCCATAGGAAGTGAAGATGCTTGATATAGAAGACTGGGTAACTGGTGACTCCAAAGACACGTCCCGTTGGTAAAACCTGTAAGAGAAAAGTAGTAGCTTTCTTAAGTGTATGTGGAAATCATGCAGAGACTCTGAGGGCAAAATAGCTTGAATGCCATTGTCAGTGCCTGTCAATCTGTTGCTACATGCAACTTTATTATTTTTTGTTTATTTTGATGGCTGACTAAAGAATTATTTTTTCACTAATTTTTCCTTTCAAAGTTTTAAATAATATCTTCTTACAAGACCTAATGGCTGTGAACTTTTTTCTTCTTATTTTATTGAAATGATTATGTTACATACTTATTCTATGGGGCAGAAATTATTTTTATTCTTACTGTGGTAGTACAGCAATTCTTGCAATGAGAACCTCAGCCTTATGTAACAGGAAAATGATTGCTAATATTCTATCAAAGTGAATAGATTCTGTCACCACTATGACAGAAATGCTAAACCACTGGGCAGCTGTATCATGACAGTTCTGCAAATTCCTTGCTAAATAGTAAAGATAAGCTACAGAGTTCATAACTGAGTTGTTCCGAGACGTGTAATCTCCGGTTTTGCTTCTCCATCATATGGAGTAAAACAATCTCAACTGCGTGCCTGGAGAACAAAAAAATGGATGAGAACTACAGAAACTATGGCATATCAAAAAGTCTGCATTGTAAATACTTATGTCATGGTAGAGATAGCTAAGGTTGTATATAATGTATTGTAGTATTTATTTGTACAGTCATTGCAATTCCCTTTTCCCCACTTTGAGTCCATGTGATTGTCTGGAAAACACATCTTACACCAGGTTGAGATGTAGGAGGGGGTTTAGATTAGGGAATTGGATTTTGGGAATCTCAAGCCATGACAAGCAGACAAAAAGACTAGTTCTCTTTTCATGGTTTTGCCCAATAGGATGTGAATAATTAAGTCCTCAATATCTAACTCATACAATAATTATGGAGGCAAACAAGTTACTTAAAAAACAGTTTTAAAAGCTATCTGCTGCTCATGTTTTCAGGAGCTCAAGTGCACTCTGTTTTGTTTCCAATGCAGTTGTACTGAGGCCATCTCTGGAATTCGAGCACGTGGATCACAAAGATCCACATAGTTCCTCTATATTTAGTGAAAGACCACTTGGCTAAGGGTAAGGGTACATTATGTAAGGCTATATTCACATACACAGACCTATTAAGTGGATGTACAAAGAAGTAATTAGTCAACACACTATATTTACAGCGTATGGGAGTAAGAGTGCTTATTGGTATGAGGCATAAGAATACAACTTTGCTGCCTATTTAGCATATTCAGCTTTTTATTCTTCAACTATTTGCTGACCAGAGTCTGCCTTCTGGCTTTATTTCTTTTTAAATACCTATGCAGCAAAAATGACCTCCTTGAGCATCAGTTTCTCAGTTTAACTCATGTAGCAAGCTGCATTTTTTTTTCTACTTGTTTTGCAAACTTCACTGAGGTGAAATACAAGCTCTACTTCTTTTTCTGGAGCTCATATATTTTTCTTCTTGAGCAATACATTTTCAATAGACCTCAACCCTGCATCTCAAATTACATGGCAATTTCTGTATTATAATATTCAGTTTCAATTTTAAGTTACAAATATTAGAATATGTTGTGTAAAACCTGCACTCTTTCAAGAGAGCTGCTTTTCTATAGAACACCCAGAAAACCAAGATTCAGATAGGGTACTAAAACACAATAACACACTAATGTATTTCAGAAGAAGAAATGTTCCAGTAAATGTAAGAGAATTCTTTTTTTCTGCTTAGAACACTGTCATTTAGAGTACTTTGTTTCATGTAATTTGTCCACTCTAATGTTTTAATGAAAATTTACCTTTCAGTTTTAAATAGTTCTGATACAGGTTAGGGTTTTTTTTTCTGATCTCCAGAACAATTTATAATAGGAACATATGACTGGGCACAGCAAATTGATCATGACAGGAAACACAGTAATAGGATCTGCAGAATATCATGAAAGAATCAACAAATCAAATGAGAGTAGATTATGCTAACAAAAAAAAGTTTGTTAATAAGGAAGCAAGAGCTTTTAGCTTTTACAGTAATATCTTCAATGAGCTGTAAAATAATACACAAGAGAGAAAAATCCCAGATCTCACAGCACTGAATTTATTAACAATTAGCCATCACTAGCTCCTCAGTGAGGCCCAGCTTCATTGGAATAATAAATCTGTACTATCCAGGGTAGTTATTTATAGTGTGGGGGGAAAAAAATCCCACACCAGTGAATCCTAGTGGTGTGATAGCATCAGAGAAGCTGCAAATCCTACAGTTTATTTCCTGGTCTACTCTACACTCATCATGTGACTTTCCGTTGACTTCTGTAGTTCCAGACTCTAGCTCTTAGACATTTCTCTTTATTTCTCTATAAAGTGGACACTAGTCTAGGAGACTCCTTTGCGAGCTGTGCAACTGAAAATATAAATGAAATGTGACTGTGGGCACTATATTTAGAAAGGATCCTAGGTCTGAGGTAGAGGGCAGGTTTTCTGGAGGCTTGACTGTGAATCTTGGAATTATGATAAAATGGTGTGAGTTGGAAGGGGTCCTTAAAGATCATCTAGTTTCACCCCCCCTGCCATGGGCAGGGACACCTTTTACTAGATTAGGTTGCTCAGAGCCCCATCCAACCTGGCCTTGAACACTTCCAGGGATAGGTCAGCCACAAGTTCCCTGTGCAATGTGTTCCAGTGCCTCTCCACCCTTGCACTAAAGAGTTTTTTCCTACTATTTAATCTAATCCTAGTCTTTTTCGATTTGAACCCACTGGTTGGTTCCCTCCAGACCTTGCGCCACCATGGTAAGGGGACCCCGAAATGTTCACTGTCTTTGACTGATGCCCTCGAGCTTTCCATTGTTGAGTTTTAGCAGATGTGAAATGGAAAACTGAGTCATCGCTGTCCAAGGGCCCCCAACAGACACCAACTGCTGCCTGTTGCTTTGAGACCCCGAGGCGGGTCTGGGCGCCCTCTGTACTTCGGTCACGAACTCTTGACACAGAGCAAACCGCTGCTTTCCGGGGCCTGATGCACGCACGGACCAGGGGGACGCGCAGACCAGGGGGGGCGCAGAGGAGGGCGACGGGCAGACCAGGGGGGGCGCAGAGAAGGGCGACGGGCAGACCAGGGGGGGCGCAGAGGAGGGCGACGGGCAGACCAGGGGGGGCGCAGATCACAGGACTGCCGTCCCCGCGCCTCGCGGGGCTCCGCGCGGCCCCTGCAGCACGGCCTGACGTCACGGCCCGCGGGGCAGGGCGGGGCGGGGCGGGGCTGCTCCGCAGCGGAGGGCGCGGGAGTCGCGGAGCCGAGTGGGGCGGCAGTGGTGCTTCTGCTCTGCTGTGCCCTGTCCTGCTCGCAGCCGCCCGGCCCTCCGGCGCCATGGAGGAGTTCCTGCAGCGCGCCCAGTCCAAGCTGGTGAGTCACGGCGGGGGCAGCGGGTGCGGAACTTCGCCCGACTTGCGGTAACTGTGCCCCCGCGGGTGCTCCCCGAAACTTCTAGGAGAGCTCCAACAGTGCTCTAGTCCCAGTTGGGCTAGTAATTGCGCTAGTGACCTTAGCATCGGCTGAGGTGTGTTTTGGGGATGCATTTTCTTTTCGCACCTTCTCTGCCATCTGGTTATTGCTGAATAATGCTCTGCTGTATGCGAACCCATATGTGGCAGGCACGTAGGGAATGGCAGCATGTCGTTTTGGGATCATTTGCACATTTGTAGAGACTTTCAGATGCATCAAGTTGCATAGTTGAATGGAGGAATAGTTATATGAGAAGTCAGTGACAGTCTGTTATTTGTGGGGTCTAAATTTCACTAGCAACAGGGCATAAGTTTCCATAAGCAAGTCATAAAATAACTGAGGAAAAAAGAAAGATTATCAAGGTACAGCTTCATAGTTGTGTCTTATTTGCCATAGGTATTCAACACTGTGTTAGGAATCTCAGAGATATATAGGTCCTGTTCTCAAAGGACTTGATGGTCGGGCTGAGCTAAAACTGCAGTGCATTTGTTTTTATTACCTTGCCTGATAATCTAGCCCCAAGTAATTAGTGCTCTTTTCCCTCTTATGCACAGTGCAAACTGGTCTTAGGCCAGCTTCTTTACAATAAAAAGGGTTGATTTTCTCTGCAAAACTCAGTTTTATCGAGTTGTTACCTTTCATGTGTAGCCTGCGTTCCCGCTAGCTATCCCAGCTCTAAGTGCGTTCAATTACAGGCGTAATAACGGGTTGTAAATAAAATCCTACGGCTGCTAGTTTTATCCTGTATTTTTGCATACTTGGAACTATGTGCTTACAGGGTTCCCTCCCCATCCCTTTGAGATTGCTGTAGATAACTAAATGTGAACTTCGTTGTTGATAATTTAAAGTGTAGGCCCTTCCCAGATTTGTAGACCTGTTATGAATCTGTGAAGGATGAGCAATCCTAAACCTAAGATGTTCTTCTTTGACTAACATGGTTCTCTATATGTAATGATTTGTAAAGGGTGATTTGTTACACTGTCATTTTTTTTGTCATGCATTGCTGGAAATCAGAGAATTAAATAATTTTTTAGAGGACTGGCAGAATAGAAGAGAAAATTAATCCCTTAATGGCTCCCTTAATATTTAACTGGCAAATGCTGAGGGTAAACATGAAGTATGTCATCCTGGTCACATGCCAACTAAGTTGCTATACAGTGTATTTTTAAGAGTTTATAAAGTATTTCCCTTATGTTTTTGTATACACAGTCTGAATTTTGGTAGCCCTCTTAGAAGATATTGCATAGTGCAGTTACAAATACTTAGTACGTTTTTTCATCAGCATTTCATGTATTGTGAAATTTGAGCTGGAGATTTGGTTTTGACAAACTTTCTGCTCAGGTACACCATAGGTGATATTACTTAATAGACATTACTTATGCAATGATAGCGGTTCCCACTAATAAGTACCAAGCTTTAAAAACAACTTGATTTTGCCTCTAAAAGCAAGTATTGCATTAATCTTTCTGAATATCTGTTGATAGTAAAAAAGGTGTTGTCTAGAAAACTATTAGTCTGAAGAGGCCCGAGGAGAATGGATATTATATAATATGTAGATAATATTAATTAGATAATTATTAAATAATTAATTGATTAACTGAACACACAAGAGCACAGCCCTTTTAATTCCTGCAATGGGGGTTTTCAAAAGAAGTGCAGAATTCTCTTTGTACCTTCTGAATCATTGGAGGGAAAGCCATGTTTTGGAGCATAGTATTGTTGGGGCAAGTATCTTTCTGACTGTGACGTTTCATTTTATGGTCATGTCAGCTGAGCATGGCTGGGGAAGAAGCATCTGAGCACTGGTGTATTCAGTTCAAAACAGATCTATAAATCTTATAGGTTGACTTCAATTTGCCAGTTTAGTTTGTACTACAGTAGCCTGAAAATGATAACTCAAAGTAATTCAGGATTTGCATTGTGCTACATGGAGAGTTGATGATGTGTTTTCTGGCTTGGTCAAGCCTATTGTGGGGAATCTTTCTCAGCTGGTACAAGGTAGCCATAGGCTGAGCTGAGGACAAACAACAGGCTATCTTTGTTCTGCCACTGACGGAAGTTAAAGCTGCCCAGGTAAATGGGTTAATGGCTCAGAATGAGCGAGCTGCTGTTTGTCATGCTACTGCGGCTGTGTCTGTGGAAGATGCTAAAACCCCTATGGTTGTATCTCGGAGGCCTGATGATGCCAGTCTTACAGTGCTAGTATTTCACAGCATAGGTAATTTTCTTAGGTTAAACTAATAACAGTGCACTCGTTATATAGTTACTTATTCAGCATGAGTAAAGGAAAATTTTCTTTACTCATGAACAATAGCTCCAGAAGAACAATTGTTCCAGACAATTCCAGGAGAACCTATTACTGCAAGTGCTTCGTCATTCGTTTGGGTCTGGATCCAACCACAACATTATTCAAGGCTGTTTTTCCACATGGAGGAAATTATAGCCTCAGAGTGTGCTGCACAAAGGACATGCACTTTTTTTTTGTTTTCTAAGACTCTTGTATTATGTACCTTCATTGATTGTTACAGAGGAAAATTCTCTGCATATTATCTATTCATAATAAAGTCTCCACTAGACTATTCTTTCTTAAAGAACAATGAATTTTGCTTTTGTGGCTTGTCCTGTAGTGGTAAAACATCCTCAGCAACCTTCACTAACAGTCTTTAAAATTGTTACATGTAATCCATGTAAAACCAAGGAAGGAAAGTGTTACAAGGCAAAACATGACAGAATGTAAAAGATGCCCTACTGACATTTTTTTGATGTATATGGTTCAGTCCTGCAGGTTTTTCCACATTTTTTTCTTAAGTCTAGTAATAATGTGAGAATAGGTGAGATTACATGAGGCCAAAGGTGCTTCTAAAACAGTGTTCTGTCTTGTCTGGTGGGGGTTTATAAGCCACAGAATACACAGGCCCGCTGAACAAGTGCTGAAAGCTTGGTTCAAAATGCATAGCTCAACTACTGTGTTAGCCGCAGCTAGAACCATCTTCCACATATTTGGCTATGTTATGTGTTTGGTTTTTTGTGCTTTGCTTCAACAAAATCCCAGAGGACAGTGTGAGAGACACCCACATACGGCGTGAGCAGGTGAATGATTTCCTGTGCCTGGTGGCAGAGCTCAAGGAAAAAGTGGAGAGGCTAAGAAGCTTTAGGGAGAGTGAAAGGGAAATAGACTGGAAGAGTCATACCCTTTCAACCCCAAAAGAAGTCCAAGAGGAGACAGTGAAGCCCTGCCATCAGGGAGATGGAGCAAACCAAGTAGGTGGGGAGGAATGGAACCTCCTGAGAGTAAAGGAATCTCCTCCTGACCCCCATCACCTCCCACGATGACCTTAAAAAACAGGTATGAGGCCCTGGACTTGGACAGCCAGGCAGAGGGCAGTCAAGAAGAGGATCTGTCTGGAGGGTTTTCCAGTTGCACCCTGTCTACCAGACGGATTACAATCACAGCTATAAAGAAAAAAAGAAGGGTAGTTGTAGTTGGTGACTCCCTTCTGAGGGGAACTGCGAGCCCTATGTGCCGAATGGACCCATCCCACAGGGAGATCTGCTGCCTTCCTGGGGCCCAGGTGAGGGATATTAGTAGGAGACTCCCTGAGCTAATCTGGCCCTGTGATTATTATCCACTGCTGGTGGTCCAGGCTGGCAGCAGCATATTAATGAAAGACGTGCCAGGGTAATTGAAAAGGACTTCAAGGCACTGGGTTGATTAGTTAATGGGATAGGAGCACAGGTGGTGTTTGCCTCAGTTCCTGCAGTAGCAGGGATGAATGAGGAGAGGAGTAGGAGAACCTGTGTTATCAATAGATGGCTAAAGGATTGGTGCCACTGGCAGAATTTTGTTTTTTTTGACCATGGGGCAAATTCTATGGTACCAGCCTGCCAGAGTCAGATGGGCTTCATCTGTCTAGCAAGGGCAAAAGGACTCTAGCCCGTAAGTTGATGTGACTGATCAGAAGGGCTTTAAACTAGGTTTGAAGGGGGAAGGGATTGAAACCAAGCATTCCAGAGATGAGCCTGAGGGTGGAAAGCCAGAGTTAGAACTAAAATCAGCAGCCCAGCTCAAGTGCATGTACAACAATGCACATAGCATGGGTAACAAACAAGAGGAGCTGGAAGCCATCATGCAGCAGGAAAGCTATACTGTAGTCACCATCATGGAAACGTGGTGGGATGACTCACCTGACTGGAGTGCTGCCATGGGTGGCTACAAGCTCTTCAGAAGGGACAGGTGAGGTAGGAGTAGTGGAGGGGTGGCTCTATATGTTAGAGAGTCTCTTGACTCTGTGGAACTTGAAGTCAGTAACAATAAGGTTGAGTATGTGTGGATCAGAATCAGGGGGAAGGCCAACAAGGTGACATCCTGGTGGGAGTCTGTTACTGACCACCCAAACAGGATGATGAGGGTGATGATTTATTCTGCAAGCAGCTGGTGGATATCTCAAAATTGCCAGCCCTTGTTCTTGTGGGCGACTTTTAACCTGCTGGATGTCTGCTGGAAACTCAACACAGCAGAGAAGAGGCAGTCCAGGAGATTCCTAGAGTGTATAGAGGATAATTTCCTGCTCCAGCTGGTAAATGAACCTACCAGGGGTGGGGCCCTGCCAGACCTGTTGTTCACAAATAGAGAGGGGCTGGTGGGAGATGTGGTGGTCAGAGGCCGTCTGGGGCACAGTGGCCATGAAATAATAGTTTTCAATGCTCAGGGATGCAAAGAGGGCCCTCAATAAAACTTCTGCCCTGGACTTCTGGAGGGCAGATTTTGGCCTACTCAGAAGACTGGTTCAGAGGGTACCTGGGGAAACAGCCCCTGAAAACAAAGGAGTCCAGGAGGGATGGACATGCTTCAAGAAACAAGTCTTGAGTGCACAGAAGCAGGCTGTCCCAGTGTGCCAAAAGGTGACCTGTTGGGGAAGATGACTGGTCTGGCTGAACAGGGAGATTTTGAAGAAAATTAGGGTAAAAAAGAGAGCGTACTGACTATGGAAAAAAGAGCTGGCTACTCAGGAAGAGTTTAGGAATATAATTAGGTCATGTAGAAAGAAAATTAGAGAGACAAAGGTACATTTTGAACTCAATCTAGCCACTTCTGTTAGGGATAACAAGAAGTGCTTCTACAAATACATCAATAGCAAAAGGAGGGGCAAGGAAGAAAACCTCCATTCTTTGCTGGATATGGGGAGGAACACAGTCACCAAAGATGAGGAAAAGGCTGAGATATTTAACACCTTCTTTGCCTCAGTTTTCAACAGTAAGACAGGTTGTCCTCAGGACAACTGGCCTCTGGAACTGGTAGACAGAGACAGGAAGCCAAATAACCTCCCTGTAATCCAGGAGGGAACAGTTAGCGACCTGCTGAGCCACCCGGATCCTCACAAGTCTATGGGACCAGATGGGATCCATCCAAGGGTGATGGGGAAGCTGGTAGAAGAGCTCACCAAGCCACTCTACATCATTTACCAACAGTCCTGGCTCACTGGGAAGGTCCCAGATGATTGGAAGTTGGTGAATGTCACATCGATCCACAAAAGGGCTGCAAGGAGGATCCAGGAAACTACAGGCCTGACCTCAGTGCCTGGCAAGGTTATGGAGTAGATCATCCTAAGTGCAATTACACAACACCTACAGGATGGACAAGGGATCAGACTCAGCCAGCACAGGTTTAGGAAGAGCAGGTTCTGTCTGACCAACTTGACCCACCTGGTGGATGAGGGAAAGGCTGTGGATGTGTCTACCTGGACTTCAGCAAAGCCTTTGACACTGTCTCCCATACCATACTCCTGAAAAAGCTGCAGCCCACGGCTTGAACAGGGGCACTCTGTGCTGGGTTGGGGACTGGCTGGAGGGCTGGGCCCAGAGAGTGATGGTGAACGGGGCTGCATCCAGTTGGCAGCCAGTCACTAGTGGTGTCCTCCAGGGATCAGTGTTGGGCCCAGTCCTCTTTAATATCTTTATTGATGATCTGGATGAGGGCATTGAGTGTACCATTAGCAAATTTGCAGATGACACCAAGCTGGGGGGGGAGTGTTGATCTGCTAGAAGGCAGGAGCACTCTGCAGAGAGACCTGGACAAGCTGGAGAGATGGTCTGATTCCAATGGGATGAGGTTCAACAAGGCCAAGTGCCGGGTCCTGCACTTTGGCCACAACAACCCCAGGCAGCGCTACAGGCTGGGGACAGAGCGGCTGGAGAGCAGCCAGGCAGAAATGGACCTGGGAGTCTGGATTGACAGGAACCTGAACACGAGCCAGCAGTGTGCCCAGGTGGCCAAGAAGGCCAATGGCATCCTGGCCCGTATCAGGAACAGTGTGACCAGCAGATCCAAAGAAGTGATTCTTGCCCTGAACTCAGCGCTGGTGAGGCCTCACCTGGAGAACTGTGTCCAATTCTGGGCCCCTCAGTTCAGGAAGGATATTGAGGTGCTGGAGCAGATCCAGAGGAGAGCAACAAGGCTGGTGAAGGGACTGGAGCACAAGTCCTATGAGGAGAGGCTGAGGGAGCTGGGGTTGTTCAACCTGGAGAAGAGGAGGCTCAGGGGAGACCTCATCACTCTCTACAACTCCCTGAAAGGATGTTGTAGGCAAGTGGGGGTTGGTCTCTTCTCCCAGGCAACCAGCAGTAGGACAAGAGGGCATGGCCTTAAGCTGTGCCAAGGGAGGTTTATGTTGGATATTAGGAAGAATATACAGAGAGAGTAATCAGACATTGGAATGAGCTGCCTAGGGTGGATTCTCCGTCCCTGGAGGTTTTTAAGATGAGACTGGATGCAGCACTTAGTGCCATGGTCTATAACATTGGTGGTAGCGGATCAAGGGTTGGACTTGATGATCTTAGAGGTCTTTTCCAACCCCGTTGATTCTATCATTCTATGATTTACAGTTTTGTCATGTGCTCTGTCTGAGTAGGCCAGTATCCCTGTTTGTTTGCTTTAAATTGTCTGACAGTTTTACTGCTTCTTCCACAATTCTTCTATCTGAATATTTTTTTCTTCGTTTTCTTTCTTTAGTTAAATATTACCATACCCTCCTTGTCTTCTCTGACATTTCTGAGCTAAGGTTTTCTATTGCTCCTTCATACATGAGCATAATTCTAACACTCTGCTCATTCTTGTGGCCTCTCTCTGAAGATTTTATAATTCTATTAACCCTTTGAAAGTTGTGGAACCCAGAACTGCCTGTCAGATTTAAGTCATGACAGCATAAGAGACTGATAGTAGTATAACAACATCTTATTTTTTTCCATTTTCTTAAGAGTTCTTGCTGTTGTACTTACTCTGTTTTACTGTCAGAAAGCAGTTTTCTGATGCTTTTGGAGTATCAGGTAAAAGAAATACAAGATGTTTTCTCTGTATAGTACCCATTTTAAAGCTCATCTGACAGTCTACAGTACCTCAATACAGTTAAAAAAGGGACATGTGTTGTTTTCTGACGTTTTCCCTAGTCTACACTTCTTGGCCCTTGTTTCTGTTTACTGTTTTATGGCCTAGTCCCTCAGTGCTGTGAGTCCTTTCTGCAGTTCTTTTAGCCAGTTTTAGACTTGACTCTCCTAAATAATCTGGTATTGTCTGCAGCTTTTTTTCACCTCATTATTTGCCTGCGTGTCCAACTGGAAGTAATATTATTTATTATTTATGGATATAAGGTACAACACATGTCCCAGCACATATCCTCGTAGAGAATCCTTCATTGTTATTTTTTTATCATTGTAAAAACTGACCATTTGTTCCTGTCCTTTTTTCCTTAGTTTTAATTGTGTACTATGTCATGAGAACATTACACCCCTTTTTTCTTTAGTGATTTAGTTTCTTTACTGGCCGCTAGACTTTTCAGTAATGTTTTTGAAGACTCAAATACAATGCATCGAATTGCTTGTCCTTCTGTGCAAGTTTGTTGAATTATTCAAGAATGAAATCTAAACAATTTTGTACAAAAATGTCATACTTCACAAACACTGGCTGTATTTTCCCCAGTATATTATGTTACTGATCTCTCTGGATTATACTCTTTCAGGTGCAGCTAAACTCTCAGGTTGGAGAAGAGTGACTGATCAGTCAATACATAATTTTGTATAATTTTTTAGGAAAATAAATCAAATGTTTAAGACTTCAGTGGTGTAACTTCAGAATGATTATCAGACTGATTATCAAAATGTTAGTCAATTAAATAGAGAACTAAACATTCAGAAAGTATTTCTTTAGTAATTCTCTCTTGTGAAATACTGTGTACTGCAGGAGTTAGTTTGGTATTTTTCAAGTAATCTCATGTTCTTCAGGCTGTTGCAGTGAAGCTGAATGACTGTGAGAAGTTAAATCAAGGGAGTCTCCCAAGAAAGTAGCTGTAGGAATAAAAAAAGAAAAAAAAATCAAAATTCCCCCATGAGATGCTGAGACCAAGGGCTGCCAGACCGTGCTTTTCCCCTGACTTTAGGTCTGTGCTTAATGGAGAGCCTAATGCTTCATATTCTGGCTTCAGGGAAGTCAGAAAGAACAGAATTAGCCCTGGGAAGGGCTTAATGCGCAGATAGTACTGATCCACATATTACAGAAAACTGCTTCAAACTAATAATTGAAAGATGGTCCTCCTCCTGCAGAGAATAGCAGATTAGGTGGGGAAATGATCTTTCTAAATGCTGTGTCATCTTTAGCAGTTAACAGCATTTGGAAAAAAGAACCCAAACTCTCTAAAACTTGAGTTCTTTTAATCCCTTGCTGATATAAGAAAAGAGACTATAATTCTAGGCCAGTATTAAGCCTGACAGGATAACACACTGGACAAATGGGGAGTTAAGCCCCTAGGCAGGGAAATACTGTACTGCATGACTGGGCGTTTTTGAGATTGAAGGGGAAGCCCTCCACCAGGGAGATGCCCTTGAGAATAGTAAAAAAGGCCTTCAAGGCATTGGTTTGATAGATACAAAAAATGAATGTTGTGTTTGTTTCTGAGGCAAAGAAGTTCAAAGAACAGTTAGTAGTGATGGCATGACATGAGTAGATTTATGTGACCACAGTTTTAAAACAAGTCAAGTCACTTAGATAATTATTCATATTGCCTTTTGTTTTCCTGTCTGGAGTTTTCTTATCAGTGATAGGCAGTGGTTGCTTTGAAAATAATGTTTGATTTAACTGGAATAAAGTTATGGCTTTATGGGAAGTGAGAGATGTTACAGAAGCAAAGCAGAAGTTATTTTCCAGAAATTGCTAAACTCTCCAAGCCAAGGAGAAAAAAAGCTTTCAAGCACTAAGACAAGGAATCAAGTCTTACCCTCTCGTGTAGCTTCTTTGCATTAATCCAGCAGCACACAGGGGACTTGACTCCACTTAGCAGGGCACTTACAGTATGTACAGAAATAAAGAGTATGAGTAATGATATTGACTTCAGTTGGAAAATTCACGTGTAAATTGTACATACACCTAGAAATGTTGTAGAATCAGTCTTAGAGCTGATTAACCTTTTGTTAATTAAATCTGTCAGAAGAAACCATGCAGTGTGAACGACAGAGTCAGCATTCATTAGTAATGTGGAAAAAAAGTGTAAACATTGCACCAATATAATTTTGAGGTAAATATTTAACCAAAGAATAGTTGTGAAACATCCTGAGCAGTTACACTGCTATTACAGGGCTTACAGAGTTGAACGAAATGATTAGAAAAAATTTTTTTGAAATTCTGTTGAAGAGTAATGCCAAATATACATTCAATATGTGGAAGAAAAACAGAGAGCATGAAGTAGGAAGAAGGAGATAGATGCAAGGACCACTTCAATGCAAATAGGACATGCATGAATGGTGAAAGATGTCTTAAAAATGCAATTTGGGGATACAGTCTTCATATCCCATAGCAAGACAGTAGTAGACATTTATATATTTATGCGCACACACACACACACACATCTTTATTAGATAAAGTTATGTCCCATAGACTTTCTGTCTTTGTTTTTCATCATTGTTATACAGTTTAAAGTGGAATACTTCAGTCTCTTATGGGTACCATATAACTGTAAGTATTTCTTAACTGGAGGAAGAATTCAGCGAATCATAGCAAAATTATTTGAAGATTTGACTTCCAAGAAAAATAAAAATGAACTAAATATGAAACTTGATTAAATTACTGCTGCACTGAGACATGAGAGCAGTCTGGATCTATGGGGTAACTAAAAGCAATGCCAAAAAAGGAAGGAATCATTCGTTCATGTACCTAGGTATAAATAAATAATTGCAAAACAATTAATAAAGAAAATATTTCCTGAAAATGGGGTCTTTTAGCTAGGAAGGAGGTTTCCCAAGGAAGGAGAGGAAGCCTCTCCATATAAGGAAACCAAAATAAAACCTGAATTGGATGAACATATGTAAAACTACTTTAAAAAGCAATCTGTACTTGTAAGGAAAATATTTAATAACCTTAAGGATTTAATAACCTCATACAGTTCCACTAAAGCCATACAGACTACAAACATGTAGCAGAAGCTGAGAATTAAAATGCTTCCCCCACCCTGAATTTTCATCATTTTGGAGGACAGAAATAGCATTTTTAAACAATAACCTGCATACCTTGCCTTTCATCAGTCTCTGGTGCAATGATATTTTTTCCTTTTTCAAAAAAAAAAAAAAAAAGAATGTAAACAGAGCAGTAAAGCACACATTGGTACATTTTCCATTGGGGGAGGTGAAGCACATCATATTAATCATGATTAAGCCAAATTCTATCCCGATTAACTTTTGGGGTGTTGAATCATTGCATATGTAGCTGACATACTTTGTGCATTGTTCTACATAGAAATAAATTCAATAAGCATTTCAGTGTGCTATAGTAGGGTATTTACTAAGATATCACACTATCCATACTATTACTTAAGTGTGGCCGGAATTCTGTTGTGCTAGATTATATACTACATTAAAAAATCTGTTCAATGCCTGTCTTGAAGAGTCCATTAAGTAAGCTGAAAAACATAGTGGAGGAAGCAGATAAATCCAAAGTAGTAGTATGGTGGTAATAGGTAGGCATGGTAACATCTATATTTCCTAACCTGTTTGTTAGAATTTTGGCTATTGCCTTAAAATCAGGAGCCAGAAAAGACTCTCCAGGCAAATTTAATAGAGATTAGATAAGAGCAGCTCTTTAATGAAGGCCTTCAGGAGCAAGGAGTATGAATGGTGCACGCCCCCCATGTCCACAATTTATGGTCCTATCCGAGAATCATCTGCCCCCAGATCTGCCCCCCAGGCACGCCTCCATGGAAGTTGGGTTGGAGGTCGAGGTCCTAAGACCCCTTTCTCATCTTCCTCTTCTTCACAGCACGTATTGTTTTTGGAGGCTTCAAGTGTCCAGGCTTGAAGGTTGCTTTGACTATGATGGTATCTTGTTGTTCAGGCCTGGGGTGCAAATATCCTTAAACAGCATGAAGGCCTTCCTTGAAAAGAAGTCTAAACAAGCTTAAAGAATTTAGAAAATTTGATATGAAATGGGGGATAGGGTTTGGTGAGTGTTTGACTACAATTCTAAAATGTGACAGACTATACAGCTACATTAAAGCCTACAAAAAGGTAAAAATCCTAAAAATTCAAAGGCATCATGGCAAAGGGCAGTTTTGAGTAGGAGTAACATAAAACGGAAGATGCTGAAGTTTGGAAACGTCTTTGAGTATAGGGGCAACATCAGAGGAAATGAGATGATCTAATTACACTTTCCATTTCTCTGCTATTGACTGGCTGGAGATAAAAGTTAGCATTTCATTATTGAATAGGAAATGATAGACTAAACAGAGAAAGGTTTGAAAATGTTTTAAAATGTAGTTTAGGCATTCTCTTTCATGTGTTGGAGCAAGAAGAGCTGGAAGAGAGAGGTCTGTATGGGCAGAGACAATATGGCAGAGTCAGAGCCAAAGGCTAGGGTGAGTGAGTCTTCCCACAGCATGGTTGTGGAAGCTGCCATGTTACTTCTGCTGAAGCTAAATAACTTTTATGTGATTAAAACATCACATCAGGTAATGATAGACAGAGTGTTAGCTGTGAGGTGAGAGTAAATAGGAAAGGTTACTGAGCTAAACAGGCCTTCAGGACTTTGCAATAGGCAAAATGTGTGTGTCTAAACTGAATGTGATGCCAAGACTACGGGCTGGATCTGCATGTAGGATAGCTTTGTTAATCCCTGTGTATCTGTTATATATGTTTCTGTGAGAGATATAATAAAAGGAGAGGGAGTAAAACCTCAGCTTTAGCCATACTGAGTTGGACTGTATAAAGTGTTCATGCTGGGGAGGTGTGGATTTTATTGGGGAAAGGGCAGGATTGGAACAGCATGGAAGTCCCATTTGCCAGCCTGGAGTCCTGAGGGAGATGAGGCTTCGAGTTTAACTGATTTCATAACATTCCTGTCACATCCTTTTTCTCCAAAAGGGAACATGGTGCCATCAACAGTAAAACCAATCACAGTCCTTAATAACTGGAATGATACCACTTGTTCTAATGAGATATGAATATATTGCAGCACAGTAAGGACAGAAGACGGACAGTGAAAAGGTTAGGAACATTTCAGAAAATGGTGATGTCTGGATGACGTCAGATAGTTCTCCTTCCTTGTTTACTTTATTTTTTGACAGTAACTGAATAACGTGTAGTAGACCTAATAGACCTAATGCGTTGGCCCAGTTCCATCTTGCACAGTCATAACCTGCTTCGGTACCTTCCCCTTTAGCTTGAATTCATTAGTCTTAAGCCTTCTTATTAAAAGTTCTGTCTAGAGCACAGTGAGATTTTGCCATGTACCTGAAATGATTTACCCAGTTTGTCCTATGTAAGAAATTTTGATTTTGCTGCATTTTGATAGCAATAATTGTGTGCATGTCTGTTTGTAATTGGAACAGTTTTGATTTTGATTTAGTCTTCTGTGTGGAAGTGACTCTGTATACAGTGTTGCTAAATAACTAAATTAGCTGCTAAAGTCGCCTTTCACTGAGTGACACACCATCAGGCTGCAGTGACATTTTCCTTTATGATTACTCTTATTGTGCTGCACTGTGATACAGAGCATAAGAATTATCATTCTTAATAAATACTTTCTTGCACTTGTACAAATAGTGATTAAAAAATCCTGATCAAAGATGAATTGTTAGGGAAGAAGAAAATTCTAAATTGTTTCTTCAGCTACTACTATACTTTTAAAACTTATGGAAATATGTGGAGACTTAGAATCTGGAGCGCTGACAGAGGCAGGCATATTCTGCTTGGTGGTAAACTTTTAAATACTTGGAGGGCCAGTCCTAAATATAGACAGCTGGCTAATAATCAGTTGATTGATTCAGCAGCCTTTCTTTGACTTAATAAATGTTTTAATATTCAGTCAAAGTCATTTGCAGGCCTGGCTATATAACAACCGAGTCAGATGCAGTGCAGTGATAGTTTAACTTGCTGGAAAAGTTTACTATTTTTTGACAATGCCTGTATGCAGTCTGCATAAGTTTCATATATGTTTACTTAGTTTAAATCTGTTTCAACTGTATCCTGGGCTGTCATATTACTTAGAAGAACAAGTGGCTTTATGTAATGTACCTGTATATCGTGTCTGTAAGAGGATGTTTAGGTCTATATGAAATCACGGAAGTGTTAACCTGCCAGGTACCTGCCTGTTTTTTATACTTGTGTGAATAGCCTTATAAAGTTAAAACACCAGATATGATTTCAACCCCACTGTTTCACTTCTGGCCTCTCTTTGTTTTTGTATTTGGTTCTGTATTTCTTCAATTATTTTTTTTACTTTTTTATTTCAACAAGCATGAAAATGGCAATTACATATTCAATTGAAATAACTGTAGTGCAGAAAAGAAATTTTTCCCTTTTTGCACAGGTGGACTTAGATGTTCTTTCTCTTAACTTATTTGAAATAGTAGGTGTGGTAATGTTTTGACTAGCAAAAATACTGTAATTCAAGTTTACCTGGATTACCGATTGGTTTTTTTCTTCAAAATTAATTAATAATTAAATTTGTGAGGCGTTTATAGCCTGAATCATATCACTAAGGCATAGTCGGTGGTAAGAGATTATATACTTCTTCCCTATCACCCCAAGGGAAATTTTTGCATTTGTGATATGATGGAACTGTAGAGGCTAATGATAGATAAAGTGTGCGGTTGCTGCAACCAGATTTAAAATTATGCATCTTGGCTATTTTTTACATAAAATTTGTTTTGTATATGAAAGGAAAAGGTATGGGATGGTTTTGTACAATTCTTTGTTCTCTACATGTTCTGAGAGGCTAACTATATAAACCTATATCAAAATAGTTCCATGCTACAATGTGGAGTTGCTTCCCTCCCTTGAAAATTTGATGCACTCTAGAACTTCAGCACTGACAGTCTTAAGAGTAAGTGAAGGCAGTGGCTGCATTTATTCAAGTGGCAGAACAATGTGTTAAAGCCTTCATTCCATGGATGAGAGAGTGGTGCAGATTGGAATTCTAATCTTTCATCTCCAGAGACATGGACTTATATCCTGTTTATATCACATGTGAAAATGAGTTAAGTGATCTAATCTTAGCAGCTATTTGCTCACGTCTTGAAGTTTTCAACTGTCAGCTTTTAAACAGTGGAAGAGGGATTTCTGGGGCTGGGTTTGAGGTATTTTGGTTGATCTGTTTTGCAAAGTTTGTACAACAGTTGTTTTATAGTATGAGCCTGTCTTAATATCAAAGTGTTGAGCCTTGATTTAAAAAAACCAACCAAACAAACTAGCCATTAACACATACCTCTTATACCCCCTTGCCCCTGACCAGTTACAGTCTCATGGTCTGAAAAGATAATTTGTTTACATATTCTCTAGTAAAACAAAACTTACAGTTGATAGAGAAAATGAACTGATCTAAAGAAATATTTTTAGTTAAGTTTAGGTAAGTATGAAGATTAGGAACTCTGACTGGAAATGATGAGATTTTCTTGAAAATAGAACAAGTTAAAGTATATAGTTTATTTTTGTGGAAACAGTTTACATGCTGCTTCTGTGTTCTGTATCTGTATTGATATAAAATAATCTGAATGTGTCTCTTTAGCAAATTGTCTATGATGGCAGAAACCATTGCATGAGAAAACTTCAAGGCTCACTATTGATTTTTTTCCTCTCAAGCCTCTTGTAGAACTTATTTGAGATTTTATTGTCAAATGCCTTGCAACCGTTCTATTAGGTTGGGAATTAAAGTTCTATTCTGTGTGTTAAAGTGGTGAAACTACAGATTAATGCCAATGTTCTTAGCATTAATTTGTGTTTATACTGAGAAAAACAGAAGAGAGTGCTTCCAGTGTGCTAAAATGGAACATTAAATATAAAAATGCTCTCTTTTAATGCAAACAGCAATAAGGAGGTGACCTTACCTTCTTGTGTCCTTTTCTCCACAACATTGTAGCTTCCAAAGACAGGGCAGTAATGAGATCTTTATTTATATTTTTATTTTATTTTATTTTTCTCTCTCCCTCTTTCTTCTCTCTTCTCTCTCTCCTTTCCATGCAGTACGTTACTCAATAGGCAGAGTCATGATATTATCATCTGGCTTTTAGGAGTAGGGGTGTACAAAAAAGTACAGCCTCCTAGTAAATTTCAGTGGTTTCAGAGTGCTGTAATTTAAGTACTTTGTGGTTCTTTGTCAGTGCTTGTGATATTGTAGTTTGTCACTTCCATCTGTGCCAACCAATGAGGTACAGATTTGTTCTTTTGAGCATCTTATGATTGTTTATGAACTGCCATTTTCTATTCTACTTTACAACATGCTCTCCTTTGCTAGATAACCAGAGGGATCATCCTGTCTGCTTCTGAGGTTGTTTCTCTTTGTATTTCGTTGTGCTGGAAAATAAGCAGGGATGCTAAACAAGATGTGAAAGACATTCTACATCTTTCTAGTCCCATTTATTTACATGTGTTCTCCATTGTTGCCTGAGTCCTTAATCACTTACCTTTTGAGCTAGTGAGGATTTGTTTAAGTCTTCTCGTATTTTGAATTTCCAGACTCTAGATCAGTGCTGTTTGATGATGTTGTGGAGAAAGCAACATAGTTAGTTGCCATGTTACGTAGTGATTAGAATCTAGCTACTTCTCTTACAACCTCATCATAATTACAAATATTGAGTTAGCAGCAGTCTGTAGGAGCAGAATCTGCTCTTTGCTCACATAAATCAGAAGTGGCTATACTTATATATTTTATATAATTTGAACTGCAGTACAGTAGCAGAAATTACAGCTGGAGTAGTAATCTGACATGTTCTGTGCAATCTGAAAACATGAAAGGTAACATAATAGGTTGCATTCCCGGCATTGTAAGCTGTAAGCATCTCTCTCAAATGCATGAAAGTCTGTCACAGACTTATTTATTGCATTATGAGAATGTAGGACTTGCTTTAACATACAGGTTTGGATTTTGACATTTCCTGAGTGACTATATAGATCCTTTAGGAATCTATAGGAAAAAAAAAAAAAAGAGGCAAGGCAGAAGAAACAGGAAGGGAGCTGTTAACACTGAATGTAGCTGTCCAACCTGGCATCCCAGCCTTACCAGTTTTTACTTAATCCATACGATTAAATTACCAGTTTCATCTAGTTCACTTGCTTATGCACTCACACTTTCTGTCACTTGCACAACAGAGAGAAGCACAAACCTTAGGGAGTCTACATGTAGAAATTGTTGAGACAGGCAAGAAAATTTGTAAGGTGGCAAGCACTGAGACCTTATTGCATAAGTCTGGTCCGGTTGGAATCTTTCATGGGTATTAGAAATACTATCCGCTTCCATAAATTGGCACCTCTAAAGAAAGAGGAAACTAGGCTTTTCTTATACCCATATTGTGTGGGCATAAGATTTTGTCTTTCTGACAAACACTGTTAAAAAAATAAGGTACTCTTAATACTCTATTTTCACATTGATTTGAAGGAAAAATTTGAAGGCCTTGAGGGCAAGACTTCCAAGGAATGTCTGAGGTCACTTGGTTTGCTCAGCCTGGGAGAAGGCTGAAGAGAGACCTCGAGGGGGCAGTGGAAGGGGAGCTGCTGATCTTTCTCTGGTGAGCAGTGATAGGACATAAGGTAATGGAACAAATCTGCACCAGAGGAAGTTCAAATTGGACATTAGAAAAGGTTCTTCACTGGGAGAGAGAGTGGTCAGTCACTGGAACAGGCTCCTCAGGGAAATGGTCACAACATCAAGCCTGTCAGGGTTCAAGGAGAGTCTGTATGATGCTCTGAGTCATCTAGTTTAGTGTTAGGTAAGTCCTACAAGGATCAGAGAGTTGGGCTTGATGATCCCTATGAATACGTTCCAGTTTGAGATATTCAAGGATTCTATGATTCTGTAAAATATGAAGAGCTTTTAATTCTTCCTTTGAAACAAGAAGAAATACAGTAAACAATTTTCCTCAAGCTTTTCTACAAAATCTAAAATGGATCTGTTTTCTATGTGGTCATTGTTTGACATGCTCTTGCAGGTATTTTCATTGTCATTTTCGTTGTCATTTTAAAGGAAGGACAGGATAAGCTCCATTGGTCTGAGATTTCAGCAGAATACACAGCTGCTGTAGACAGAACACGTGACTGGATTTCACCTACACTGTACATAGCTACAGCTGAAAGACCATTTATCTTCATATTAAAAAGATTTAGCCCTTGCAATAGACTGTTCTGACAGTCCAGAGAAGCCAAGGAGTGGCATGTTTTCTAATTCAAATATGCCTGGATTTATTTTTTTTTTTTGAAGAGTAACCCTTCACTGCTGAATATTTAGGAAGTACCCAATTTATGTGATAATTTGATGTGAATTAGATAGAAGAGCATGTTGTCTGCACTGGGAGTTAGAAACCACTTCTGTAATAAGAAAAATGAACAGAAGTCTGTAGGAGTAGCTAACACACAGGGCAAGGGAATTTTCTTGCGCTTTCTGCATCTTTACAGAAATACTTGGGTACTTGCAAGCCCCATGCTGTTCCTGGCATTAATACTGAGTACTATTTTGAACAAGATTATGATGTGAAACATTTAATTTATGAATAAATTGCTGGAAATCATAGAACCTTATTTGACATGATTGCTGATTAAGACAGGGTCCAGGCCAGGGACTGAGAATCATATACACACACACAGCCTCTCCTCACCCCCCCCCAACAAACAGAAACGAAACAAATAAAAAACCTCCCACCAAACCAAACATGCAAAACCCTAGGAAAAATACCCCACAAAAAGAAACACCAACCAACCAAAAAATCCCCCAACAAATCAAAATCTCAAGAGAAAAGTGAAAATAGAGTGATAATATTTTTTTAATGCAGAAGTGTCCTATTTAGTTCCAGGTTCTGTCAAAAGTCTAAATAAACTTGCAGACTTGACTTGAGTCTTGACAACTTCTATTTTCTCTACACTTACATTATTTGTCTGCAATGTTTAGTTACTATTGTTAGAGAGATACTAATTTCAGCGGCCCAGCTTTACGTAATTCCAAATGTTTCTGAGGGACTTTAGTGTACATAAATCAACATGCATAAAATTTAAAATAGCTCAAACCCAATGAGCTTTAGTAACTAGGTCTTTTTCCTGTTAAGCCGTTATACAAACACGTGCCACGGTCCGAGGGGGGATGGGGCCGTGACACAGCACGGATGAGTCCGGAGACAAGGTAGAAGTGCAAATGGAATACTTTATTGAGGCTTGCCGGGGTTTTATGAGTTCAGGTGGGGAAAGGGCTAGAATATGGAGTGGAGCATGGGACAGACAAACGGGGGAACAAACCGGGGTAGGGACACAGCCAAAGGGGGAGGAACATGGGAGGAACTGGGGAAGGAAAGGGCGAATGGTAACTGTCTCCTCTCTGCAGCTTCTTCAGCCTATCAGAGAGGGGAGCAGGGAAGCAGGGAGCAGGCAAATTCATGGCAAGCCTGGGCATACCCAGGCTGTGGACTATGTAGTGTGGATACAATGCGATACACATATCTGAAACCACATAATAACGGTAAAGTCCATATAATAAAGTCCTGTCAATTGCTGTATGTTTTTCTCCATGCCTGGAACCTCTCCCATTATGAATCTTGCTCCTTTACAAACACCTATATAAATTTGATAGTTGTATGGGAGGCCAGAGAGCAGTGTAAATCAAGGGAACCAAATGTCAGTTGAAAATAGTAGGGTGTTTCCAGTCACAGAGAGATGGGTTTTCCCTTCCCTATCCTCTATGGTGCTCATAGCTTCTGCTGCTAAAGAGTTTTTTTCTCTTCTTTCTGAAGAAGGTCATGTTAAGCCACAGTGTTATTTCTATTTTTGACAGGGCAATCTGTCATCCAGCACCTAATACTAAAGCTGTCTAGTCTCTTTCTCTTAAAACACATCTCTTGGAAGTGCATCTTTTGAAGTGTCCCAGAAGGAGAGAATCAACAGGTCTGATTGTAGCTCCTTATCATCTACTGTTTAATTAAAAATCCTGGAATTGGACTTGCTATCAGTGGGAAGGAAAAGGAAGACACAGAACATCAGTGCAATATTATTTTTTAAGCTTATGATAATCTCTAAGGTAAATGTACTCAGTAAGTCAGCTGTGATACCTGTTTTGTCCCTGTCCTCAGACCCACACAGCTGCTATGCCAGGAAACCAGCAGAAGGGTGGGAATGGAGTTGTGCCTAACTAGTTGTAGTTAGGCAGTCCGGGTAGTGAGAGCATTGGAGCAATGATGCAAAGGACTGACCATATAACCTTTGAGGTGGGGATGGAAACCAAGATTCCTCTCTCTACACAACTTCTATGTGGAGTGTTAATACCTAAGCAGGTATTCCTCATCTTTAAAGTATTAGAAATTTACATAGAAGTAGTTCTCTCATTCCATGTTATTAAATAGGAGGATAGTCTGAACATAGCTGGCATGCCTACATGAATATGTACATGCACATGGCAACTCTCAACTTGTAAAATGTCCAGAGTTCATACCTGTGGGCACGCTTACTTTTTGATGGTAAAACTGTGCTACATGGAGGTTACTGTAACTTCATTCCACCACAGACATTTAAATTTAGTTTCTTCATAAAAATGTATAAATCATCAAAACCATAAAATGTAGAAGTATTTTTAAAAAGGGAAAGACATTTAGGAGTGAAAAGTGAAGTCAAACTTTTGGTAATTTAGAGATGGGATCTTGGCTACATTATAATTTTTAGAGTAAAGCTTGAAAAAAGGGTGAAGTAACTTATACTAAGGTAAGTAAGTAGCACTAGTACAGCTTGACACTATGTGGCAAAACCAAAGATATTTTGGAGGAAATAGGAGAAACATACTAATACTGTTGTAGAAAGCTGCTAAGGTTCGTGTTCTTTCTACAACTTTAATTTGAGGTTCACTTTGAACTGTAATTGATATTGTCAAATCTGGTATTTAGAGAGTCAGTTGCACTTACATAATGTTTAAAAAAGGCACTTTTGTGTCTGGGAACAATAATACTTTGTATCTGGGAAAATGCCATGCTGCTATGTTTGCTTAGGACAGAATTTCTGAAATGTCCCTTTTCCCCCTTCCCCTTCCTTTTCCTCTCAGAATGTTTATACTGAGACTCTGCTAGTTTAATTTTTGGGTAGTGTCATGCTATTGGTATGAGCCAAGGCTGATGATGGATGAAGGAAGTGCTTAGACAGTGATAGTGTCTGTCTTCTGTGTTCTGCTATTTGCAAAGTATTCAGACTTCCAAACTGGATGGCAAATTTTTCCGAGGTGTTACATATTAATTAAAAATTCTTGTTATTTAAATGTTTTTACTACATTCTCTGAATGTTGATTTTTATGATGAAGCATTCCTGAAAAGAGAATTTCTTCGTGATGAGCAGTTAAGTGTAGATTTCGTGTGTTACTAACTTTCCCCATGTTGTGCATTTTTAAAAGGCTCTTAAAGTTAGGTTTTGTCTTATTGTTAAGTAGAGCTATCACTTTATATCACATTAATTGATTTCACAGACTAATTGTCAGCAGAGCAAGAACTGCAGGCTTTCTTGCTAGTGTTATCTTAAGCATGTTGCTCAGCCCAAATGCATCATGATATACCCTTCATAACAAAACAGCTAATTTAAGTCATGCATTTTGTTAAAATATATATATGTTGCTATCTGTGTATCTTACAGACTGGTTTTAAAGAAAAAAGTTAAATAAAATTTAAACTTTCTATTTTTATCCTAATTGTGACACTAACAAGCATAATTATTAACATTCCTGTCCCCCAAATTGTTGGATATCATTATAAGGTTGGTCTTTAAATTATAGGAATGCAATATTCATGTGATTTCAGCAAGTGTATATGGATCTCCTCTGACAGGCATTGCACTCTATTTTTATAAGTAGATCTCATTCTCAAAATTTGCTTCTCATAGTCATCTGTATAATAGATGACTCAAATCACAAAGCCTCTGTGGGTTTGTATAAATTTAAATGTCTTACTAATAATGTTTGAATAATCATGTAGTGGAAAATCTCAAGTCTCTCTTAAGTCAGTATGTTTTTTTTAAGACATTATGTGCTTTTTTTATTCAGGAGTGGCAAGTATATGTTGGTGCTTATACATATAAACTCTATTTACAGCTAGAGATTAAATGTTCAAATATGACTGTGTATAATTATGTTGCCATTATACCATATCCTCTGTGAGTGATCCTAAGAGAAATTATTGTTCTACTTAGCTGCTAAAAGAAAGGAAAGAATTACTCTGTGTTTATTTTTAACAGACTTTCCTAATTCCATTAACGCTGAACACATACCCTTTCAACAGCATCACAAGGCCAGTACATGCTTCCCGTATAAGGGAAAGAAAACTACACAGGTTTTCGTTTTGTAATTTCAGTGATAAATGCTTGTATTACACAAAATGCTGTGTAATGGTCCTCTGATCTGTTGAGATTTATGCAATTAACTAAGCAGAAATAATAAGCTAAAGAAATATCAAATTGAGAACAGAGAGTGACCTTACACTGAAAAGCCATGACATCAAAGTTTCTAATGTTACCACTGTTCCTGTGGTAACAGGTGTTAATCTGGATGCTTGGTCAGTATCTCCAAGGGCAGTGAATCCATTTAACACCTTGAATTTCTTGAGGATACAGAGAAATTGTAGTTCATGTGTTGCAGCATTCTCATAATTGGAGACACAGGAATTGTCTTATTGGCACATAATGCTTGTCCATGTGGTGGAGTAAGTTGTGTTGCTAGTTGCCAAGGTAGGGTTGAATTACAATTCTAGATGCCCTACCAGTGTTCTCAGACTTTACCAGCAGGAAAGTGTGGGTCTGGCTGCTGTGATCAGCCTTCTGCATTAGATATTTTGGCTTGTATATGACCTTTTTATTTGCTTTGGTTTGGGGTTTTTTTAGTGGTTTCTGTTGTCGTGGTTGGTTGGTTGGTTGAGGTCACCCCCAAAGATTTAGGACCTAGGAAAGATCTTGTGCTCTTGGATTTTTTTTTTTACCCTCAGAATCAGAATTTAAACAAGCTTAGAGCTCTGTGGTTTAGTGGAAGTAACTCTTAGAGTAGGCAGATTTTCTTTACTAGCTTACGTATCTCTCCTTACCATTGTATTCTTTGTTCTTAACTACAGCAGGCATAGAAGTCAATGAACATTGCTTTTCCTAACAGTATGCTCTTCAATTGGAAACCAAGATCTTTACTATTGGGGAAAATCTAGCAAGTCCCTGTGTGTGGGAAAGCACAGTTACCTGTGTTTTACGTAGATTAAAAATACATCCTAGCATGTTCAATATAGAACGAGAAGATATTGAAAGGTAAAGTTGAACTGTTAATGTAATTTGTTGTAACCATATCTTTTTCTAAAGTATTTCTTGTCTTTTGAATTAGCTAGGACAGCAGATTTGGCAGGGATGATGAATTGCCCATTTTGGTGTTGAGAGGATTCAGCAAAACTGTCACTGAGGAAGATATCTTAATCAGTCATTAGTGTCTCTTCATATGTGAATTTGTCAATTTATATCTACTGTTTCATTCTGCTTAATAAAATTTGAAATAATACATTGTGAAAACTTTAATCAAAATGAATGAAACTGAGCTGAATCTGAAATGAAAAAATCTCTGCTGGTTGTGTTTGTTGCTTTTATATTCTATTAGTGCTTACCATTTTTTTAATTGAAATTAATGTGATATCTTTAAAGAAATTGTTTTATAATACAAACAGTACTTGAATTTACTTTGTAATTACACTTTAAATATTTTGTCTAATGTTTTCCGCACTTTCAAGGCAATAGTCGATATGCTTACCATAAAGGTAATTTTAATACTTTATACTCTCTAATTCTATGGTTCATCTTTCTATAACGTATCTTTTATGAGATGATATTGAACTATCTTGATAGATAAAAGTCTGTCTGTGCAATCTGGCTTTACCATTACTGAAGTTTTCACCTCCATTCAAGGTGGGGTTTTTTTAGTAGCTAGTGACAATCTGGCTATAATTCTATATGAGACAGAGGTGTTTATCTGTGTTTCTTGACAGATCTTGGCTGTGCTGTAACGTTACTTGATGACCAACAGGATTTTCTGTACCAGTTGTTCAAGTGCATTAAATTAAACATGGCTTGGTTACACATATATTCCATGTCAAGACGAAGTAATGTGAAATGGAGTTGTGTGTCAGAGGGACAATAATAATCATCATTATAAATATTGTTTGCAGCATCTTCATCTGTATGTCAGTTCAAGGTGTCATTGGCACTATATAGGAGTAATAATGCAGGAGTCTTACCCAAAATATGTAACCTCTAGGTTCTTAATCTTTTTGGTAATCTCTCTAATGAGCACTGTGGTGCTTTGTGGGGCTTTAACTACTGCAGTGCTGCACTGTGAAGGAGGAATGGGAAATGCAAATTTGAACATTTTTCCTCCTACAATCTTTTCCAGCTTGCCTCAGGGATCAGATAATCATGATTCCACCTCCTGATAACTTTTTGCTTTAAAGTGATATTTCTTCCAGTTCTTTTACTATTTTTACATTGTCAATTGCACTGGACAAATACAAGAACTAGATTCAGTGTTTTCCATGATGCACTGCATTTTTGGAGAAAAACATTTAAGTCCTTGCTCAAACCTATTTTTCCCCTGAAAGAATCTTATATCCTTAGCAGTATTTTAAATATTTTCCCTGAAACCCAAGTACTCCATTTAAGTTTCCTACCCTTTTCTCATTGAATGTTAAAATAGGCAGTTTTTTCAATAAATTAGGACTAGTGTTGCATTTCTTCAAATAGGAATATTTGTGGAGTTTTTGTTTTTACAGGAGTGTGTTTTACCTGTTGTATCTCATTAAAAGGAAAACTAACATCAGCACAGCAAAAATTAATGTTTTAGATTGCTATTGTATATTGCCTTTCAGCACACTTTAATTAAAGTGACATTTGTTTGTCCTATAATATCACCATTCCCTAATTGATGTACTGAGCAAGCACCATGGTGACAAGATAAGTTGCTTTGTTTTGTTCCATATGCCTGTGTTCCAAATTTTCCATAGTTTTAATTGGTTCCCTGCAGAATAATATTTACAAGCATATGGTATGGAAAATGCTGACTGCATTTGTTATCATATATTTTAGTGTATTGGTGGCACTAGCTCACTAAGCCTTTAAATGTGATTATGAGGTTATTTAATGCAGTCAATAGTGTGCTTAAAACACAGCAAAAATCTGCAGTGAGCCAAATAGTATCAAGGAAACATGTTTGAACGCCTTCTTAATGCTTCAAGGATAGGTGGGGAAGCCTGATTCAGAAAAGGTTTTGGTTAATGTTTATGTGGAAACTTACTTTGTGACCTGAGAGCAATTTGGAAAGCTCTGTGGAGTCTTCTTGCCATCATAAGAGGAAGATATGTAGGAGCATGGACTGCAGAGGCAAAATACACGATATGTCTAGATTACTGACTTCTGAAGAAATACACTGGCATTAGCTGATGAAATGGAATGCAGCATCAGCCCTTAAATTTCATGTGTCTGACTTTGGAGACATTGGCACTACATTTTTGCACTGGTTCTGCTGTGGCAAAAGACAGACAATCCAACAGGAAGCATGAGTGATTGAGAAGATCCCACCAGCGTGTGTTAAGGTCTGAGTTCAACAATATTGGCATAGATGTTGGGTTATGCCTTTTTGATTGTGCTGAAGGGGAGATATGTCATAGTGGAGAACAGCTGAATTGAATTTTTTGCTGAGGCAAATTGACCAAGATGGTTTCACACTGTTCCAAGAAGTGCTCAGTGGGTCATTGTATTAATGACCTGTTTGGATTTCATGAGCAGACTGGATACTCAGGCACAGCCCAAATGATCAGAGAAAGATTACTCCATATATGGAGACTTCTGATGTATGGATTATATCCTTTGCATATGTGTTCAAGAGGTAGCATATTTCCTCTGTCTCCAGCCTGAACCCAGCCTAACGTACTAAATAAACTACTTCCAAATTTCTATTGCTTTAGTGCCATCTACGTAAAAAAGAGTATTAGACGTTAAAGCTACATGATTTTGTTAGACATACACTGAAATCATATGCATGTTAAAAGTAATATTGGAATGTAATTATGGATTTTCTCTTGCTCATATGCAATATGTCTATAGCTCTGATACTAGTATTACGGTGAGGGCAATTCAGAGATCTGAATGGTATAGACGTAACTAATTACTGTATGAGTAAAAAGGCAGTGCCTTCTCATAAGGAAGTGTATGTTTCTCTTCTCATAACATCCAAAATAAAAAAAAAGGATTGGTTTTATAAAGTCAGGTTTCATTCTAAGTGCATTGTCATTTTACCAACAAGCACAATATTGCAATTTTTGATCTGTGCTCAGCTTTTACAGCAAATCAACCAAACATCTATCCTGCACAAGGACAACAGGAGTAAAACAGTAATAGAATTCCTTCATGGAAGACAAAGCTGCCAAAGATAAGAAAGGAGGTTTTGGGGAATGGTGTTTAGAGCAGGCAGAGCAGTATTGCCTGCTGTACTCTACAGAGGAGTACATGTTAACTGGTTTCTGATTTTTAGTGTGGAAGAAGAAAGAGCAACTAAAATAATATTGAAGTCAAACCCCACCCCCCACCCAACCCAAACAAAAAAATGGTGTCTTGTCTGTATCAATCTTATCAGAGAGTAAACCATTTTAGAATTATAGTGTGAGAAAAACTGTTGAACAAGAAAGGCAAAAGTGGAAGTGGCGTTGGCCTCCTGATCATCTCCTCCAGCTATGATTTGCTTGCTCATTCATGATATTTCTGCTGGTCTGTTGGCTCAGTTCAGGGTATGGTTTCCTGTTCAGCTTGGTGCCCGTCACCTAAGGGTTACACTGACATAAGAAACATGAAGCTCAACCCCAAGGACTCCTGTACAACACAGTGTTCAAGTGCCTACTGACTCGTATTCTCATTTACCAAGTTGCTTCCTTCATTTTAAAGAAGCTAAACTTCTCAAACACTCCAAGGTCAGATGTTAAGTCTGTGAGAGGCAGGTATATTAACTGCATTATTTGAGTTGCATTCCCGTACCTTCACCAAAACAAACACAGCTTTTTTTCTCCAATAGACTTTCTCTTTACTCTCTATAATTCATTCAGCTCTGCAGTGTATGATGTAGGGTTTTATTGCCACCAGTTACCTCCTGACAAAACACAGAACTGATACAATTAATATGATGGGATCACTCTGCTCCTCAGGTAAATGTGCTCCTTACTTTTAACTGGTTTGTTTCTAATATATCAAACAACACTTTGATCCTACAGTAAGCCAAACAATTCCCAAAAGAGATGAATATTATCAAGTCCTGTAAACTAGATAGGTATCCTGGTCTCACCTCTGCATGTTAAGTGGCAAACTGGGAAAGAGAAGGGAGAGAAGTAACATAAGTTGAACTGCAAATTCGAAGATGGGGCTGGCAGGATGAAGATGACCTAGAGCAGGAATATAACTTGTTCTTTTGTAGAGTTAAATTGCTGTATGCTGTATTGCTCATACTCAGTTATTAGGTGAGAGCACTAATCCTCCACAGAATGCATTAATTTGAACAAGAAATGAGCTAATGCAGCATAAAAGGCAGAGGGAACTTGGATTTTTACTTCAGTAACTTCTGTGATAGAGAATCCTATTGACAGGCTGTTGAAGTACTGCTGAGTCAAGCTTAAATAATCATTCTGGTGGGAACATTTTCCTCTTTCAGCAACAGCAGAGTATATCCTGTTTTATCTTGACAGGAAGAGTAATGTGATATCTTTACTGAGACTAAGGTCATTAAAATAAGTATTTCCTTTTATCACTTTTTTAATGTTGTATCATAAAAACTTATATTTCTTTAATTCTCTAAGAAAAGGCATATTTAATGTCTGTCTGACTTAATGCATTTTTTACCATAGTTTAACAGCAGAGTTGGGATCAAAACACGTGGAGACGAAGTCAAGCTTCCAAAATGTGTGTGATTGTGGGCGTGTATGTGTACCCCATGTACGATTCAGTTTGAAAACTGCATACTATTGTATGTATACTATAGTATACATACTATTCTGTATACATACACCCCATGACTGAGTAGAAGTGGTCTCTCAAGCGTTGATCCTGATGGCAAAAATTTGGAGAAGCAAGAGAGTGTGAACATGTAAAGCCTATAAAACATGATGAAAAATCAATGCCAATCCAACTGATGGAATAAATCTGATTTTAAAAGGAGCCAACAAGATTTTGATTTATGTTCTCAGTTCTGTGGTGCTTCTTTTTAAATTTAAATGGAATTTATGCATTATTTGATTACACCAACTATTCTTTTTCAAATAAAAACTGCTTGTAGGTGTCATTGTTTGTTTCTGGGTTTTTTGGAATGTGAATAAATGTATGTGATAAGTTAGAGAGAAGGTATTCCAAACCAGGCAGAGTAGACTTGCATGTAGTTATAGGCTGTAAAATTAATTAAAATTGAAAAGAGAGTAGATGTTTGTAGATAAACAGTGTTAAGTTTATCTGTCTGCGGAATGCCAAATCAGGACCTATTGATAATGCAGAAATATTGAACTGAATTCTCATCAGCAATAGTTGACCGTGCCAAATCTTTATTATAAATGACTGGAAAAAAGAGTTCCTGTCCTGTGGAAATTCCAGGAATGATCTCGGGATAGGACTTCCTTGTCTGTCTGGCATGCTAGATAGTTAACCTGCCTCATTTCCATCATTAATTTTGAAGGAACAGTATAATTCTATGGAATACTGTGAAATTGGAAAGTGACATTTTTAAATAAACTCTTTTTATCAAGCGCTTGACTCTTAAATATAGCTTTTAAAGTATTAATTTCAGAAGACAGACATAACCATAAGGCTGTGTTCAACCAGCTGTGGGAAGTACAGAGAGGAGCCCAAATAAGACTGGGTAAATTACATGTGTCAGTTAGGGCCCAGGTAAATTCTGTGACTAAGATGTGAAGGTCTTTTCCTTATCTTTGTTATAGACTAGTCATGGTCTTTTGTCATCAGATCTTATTCAAAGCAAAGTATCAGGGGATATTTTCTGCCTATCCAGCCATTTCTAAGAATGGTATTGAGTTCTTGATTATTCCACTTTTTTTAATCTTATTTTTAAGTAAAGCAATATTGTACAATATATATTCAACAGCTAATGGTTAAAATATGCCACACTTGAAGTTTTTGCCACTAAATTGTGTTCCTTAGGGAATAATCCTTATGTGACCAGGTATTTTACAACTAGTACTGTAAATTACTATATATTATATACTATACATGTACAGGAACAAAGAAATTTAATAGTTTTTTTGTCTGTTCTCAAAAATTGGAGAAAACCAAGACTTATCAGGATAAGAGATCATCTTTTTCTTTTTTTTCCAGGCCAGTATAAAGCTTTCTTTTGAAAAGACTTATGAAATATTTAACTAACTTGAACTTTTCATGACAAATTAACTTTGTCTTGGCATAAAACCATTTCTTTGACAACAGAGAAGGATAATCACCTTAAAAGCCCTCAGGCCAATGGAAGTATAATACTGCAAATGTAGTAGGCAAGACAAATGCAGGATGCACTCCAAAATGATTACTCATTAAATTGCACCTCCGGTTTGGAGGTAGAATTCCAGACCTACCAAGTAGTTACAAAAATCATCTCTCATGTGAGTAAATGACTTTAAATATTGCAACACAGATTTTTTTACTATCTTGGCCTTTGTCCGAATCATTAGGCTTTTCCCTTGTGCACCTCCAGAAAAGCTAAGTATGTCTGTGCAGCTTATACTGTCTTATTAGTGCTTCAGCCACAAGGCTGGAAAAGCTTTCAGTGTTGTATCTGACGCTGTATTATTATGTGACTCTGCAACTTCTTTTTAATGGGCTTCTGTTGAGCCATATTGCTCCTTCCTTGAAAGAATTGCTATGCTTGACAAGTACTGTCCCATCCCATGCACTAAAATGCAGTCATTTCATGGCAGTTGATGGACTGAAGAACTAGTGAAATTAGAGGCAAAAAGCTCAGAAAGCAAGGCTGTGTGTGTGGCTACTGTGTGTGCATTTGTGGTATGTTAGTGTGTGGAGTAAATGTGTCTGAAGGAGAGGGAAGAGGATAACTTTTTTTCCCTTGAGACAGTGAGTGTTTTGTAGGTGTTCCTGTTTATGCTAGAAAGAGTTTTGGGAATCTGGAGAGGTCCCAGCTGACTGGAAATGCTGAATGTTGTTCCGATTTTCAAGAAGGCCAAGAAGAAGGACCCTAGAAACTACAGGCCTGTCAGTCTCACTTCGGTGCCTGGTAAAGTTAGGGAGAAGAGTATTCTGGGAAATATTGAAAAGTACCTGAAAGACAACACAGTCATTGGTCACAGCCAGCACAGCCTCCTGAGAGGAAAGTCCTGCTCATCAAACCTGATTTCGTTTTATGACAACCGACCTAGTTGATCAAGGGAAACCAGTTGATGTAATCTTTTTGGATTTCATTTTGATACTGTCTCTCCCAGGATCCTTCTGGACAAAATGTCCAGCAAAATGTACAGCTGGGTAAACACATCGTGTGGTGGGTGAGCAATTGGCTCACAGGTCGAGCACAGAGGGTAACAGTGAATAGGGGGTAACATCAGACTGGTGATCTGTCACTAGTGGAGTTCCACAGGGCTCTGTCTTGGGCCCTGTGCTCTTTGACAGCTTCATAAATGACTTGAATGCAGGACTGGAAGGGATACTAAGGAAATTTGCAGCTGACAAAGCTGGGAGGAGCTGTTGACTCTCTTGAAGGCAGGGAGGCCCTGCAGAGAGACCTTGACAAATTAGAGGACTGGGCAATCACCAACCAGGTGGAGTTTGCCTTAGAAGGTATGGGATGGGGCAACCCTGCATGTTTATACAGACTGGGGAATGAGATGCTGGAAAGCATTGCCCCAGAAAGGGACTTGGGGATCCTGGCCAATGGCAAGTTGAATATGAGTCAGCAGTGCCCTGGCAGCCAGGAGGGCCAACCGTGTCCTGGGGGGCATCAGGCAAAGCATTACCAGCTAGTCGAGGGAGGGGATTGTCCCGCTCTGCTCTGCACTGGGGTGGCCTCACCTTGAATATTGTGATGCCTTAAGCCCCTAATAATTTTTTATTTTACTAATATTTGTAAGCCTTATAAGTTTTATAAGTAGTGGAAGTAGATTTTAAAAGCAGCATTCCCCACTCCCTTTCCCTGTAGTACAAATAGTTTACACATTCCTTAGCCCTCTTACCCCATTCTATGCACCCCATATCACTCGTACGCCCGAATCCAGTAGAAATGTTTAGTCTTTTGTCAAGGCAAGGCCTGGATTGTTTGGAGAATGCTTGTGTCTTGGCCTAAACTGCAGAACACGGTCAAAAATTATGTGACTATGTACCCTTTGTGCTCTGAAGATGATGAAGTAAAAGCCCCCAGACCCATTTCTCAGGGGGTGGACCCGGGGCGGTCCAGAGCAAAGGCCACAGGGTGGACACATTTGGGATTGGATAGATGGTATTATAAAATTAACATCTCAGGCACAGCAGGCGCGCGCGTCATAACATCTTTTGCCTTGGTATAATAAACCCTTTCCTTATCTCACCCCTAATTAACTGCTTCGGAGATTTTTTAGCACCTACACATCCCCCACGGCATCAATTGTGTGTAGTTTTGGGCACCACAATATAAGAAAGATATAAACCTCTTAGAGACCTAGTGAAGGGCCTTGAGGGGAAGCTGTATGAGAAGTGGCTGAGGTCACTTGGTGTGTTCAGCCTGGAGGAGACTGAGGGGAGACCTCATTGCAGTCACAACTTCCTCATGAGGGGAAGACGAGGGGCAGGCACTGATCTCTTCTGTGTGGTGACCAGTGACAGGACACGAGGGAGTGGCCTGAAGCTGTGTCAGTGGAGGTTTAGCTGGATATTAGGAAAATGTTCTTTACCCAGAGGGTGATTGGGCTCTGGGCTCCCTAGGGAAGTGGTCACAGCACGAAGTGTGACAGAGTTCAGGAAGTGTTTGGATGATACTCTCAGTCACATGGTATGACTCTTAGTGATCATCCTGTACGGGTCTAAGGGTTGGACTCGATGATGTCGTCCAACTCAGCATATTCTGTGATTTTCAATCTTCAGGATTTATTATTTTACAAGATGATTTCAGATTCTGTATTAACAGAAGAAAAAAATAGAAACAATGTAATTTTTTACTGGAATATTGTAGTTTGATCCATCACTGTGGTAATATGTCCTAGTCAAAATCTTTGCAATGAAATGGTATTTTCACTGCAGTTGCATAAAAATGCAGTTGTGCTATACTAAGGCTTTTATGTGTTCATAGACAACAAAACTGAGCAGATATGAGAGTTTCTCTGTAGTAAATATATAAGAATTAGATCTCTTACTAGATTCCAGAAGTAGCTCAATGTTTATAAATCTCTTTTCTGAGCACAATAAGTGAATGTTAATCTGTGTAGGTCTTATCTAAATTGAATTTTCCTGACTGATGTCATCTGAAAATGACACATAATTTCTTTAATTCATTTTATCCCAGGCATCCAGAGTTTGTGTTTTACAATTTACCTTTAATCTAGCTAAACAAAAAAGCGTCAGCACTAAGAGATCACTGGTCTCTTATGTAGTTTAATTTATGAGTTCTAGTTTCATCATTAAACTTTTACATTTTTTTGATTCTTAGAGGTATTGAGAGTTCATGATTCCTCTTAGGTTTAGCTCTGATAGCTGTAGGAATTAATCACATTTTGGTCCTATTGCAGCTAAGCCTCATAGAGTTTATGGATCTAAAGCTTTTTTTTCTGGGTTGCGGGCTTCTCTGCTGGGGTCTTTGCTTGGAAAGACCTGTAAGAGGAAGCCTCACATCCATGTGCCTACTTTTCTCAAAGCTGGCTGATTAGCAAGCAGTTGACTGTGCAAACTAGTTCTATATGAGATGGTGGAAAAGGAAACAGCCTCAGACCTCCAAGATAAGCAGTAAGCTTGGTTGACCCTTGGAGGGCATGCTCCAGACTTATATTTTTGGAGAGTATATATGAAGAGTTTTAGGAGGTTATTATTACTGAGCCAGGAGTAAGATAATAAAAAGCCATTCAAGGAGATGCATAAGGGGAGAGGAAATGTTGGTGAAATCCTATATTGGATCTGTAAGAGGGGAAGAACAGAAGAAAATTCTGCTCAGTGAAGAGAAGAGCAGGAAGGGTAGAAAAAAAGATATCACTGATGACTCTCACTGCCACAGAGGGCTTGAGAGGTGGTCCTGTGTGAACTTCATGAAGTTCAATAAAGCCGAGTGCAAGCTCCTGCACCTGGGCTGTGGCAATCCCAAACACAAATACAGGCTGGGTGGAGAACGGACTGAGAGCAGCCCTGAGGAAAAAGACTTGGGAGTGTTTGTGGACAAAAAGCTCAATATGACTCAGCAATGTGCACTTGGGGCTCAGAAAGCCAACTACATCCTGGACTGCATCAAAAGCAGCATGGCCAGCAGGTCGAGGGAGGTGATTCTGCCCCTCTACTCAACTGGTGAGACCCCACCTGCAGCTCTGGGGTCCCCAATATAAGAAGGAGGTGGACCTGTTGGAGTGAGTCCAAAGGAGAGCCATTAAGTTAATCACAGGGATGAAACACCTGTCCTATGAAAACAGGCTGAGAGAGTTGGAGATGTTCAGACTGGAGAAGGCTTCAAGGAAGACCTTAGAGCAGCCTTCCAGTACGTAAAGGAGGCCTACAAGAAAACTGGAAAGGGGCTTTTGACAAGGCCATGTAGTAATTGGACAGGAGAGAATGGTCTTTAACTGAAAAAGGGCAGGTTTAGATTAGATATTAGGAAGAAATTCTTTACTGTGAGGGTGGTGAGGCAATAGAACAAGTTGCCTAGAGAAGCTGTGGATGGCCCATCCCTGGAAGTGTACAAGGCCACGCTGGATGGGGCTGGAAGAAACATGGTCTAATGTAAGATGTCCCTGCCCATGGGTGGGATGTTGAAGCTAGATGATCTTGAAGGTCCCTTCCAACGCAGACCATTCTGTGATTCTAAGATCTTTAAAACAGCATATGAGGACTGTCAGTGGAAGGCTTACCTTGGGCCTTGTTCTTCTAGAAAAAATAGATAAGAAATCAAGTCACAATGACAGACAGTAGCTCAGGCTGGATTCCTGTTCGTTCCTGAACCACAAGCAGCCATAGAATCTGAGGAGACAGTTTCCCCAGCCTCAGAAGAGGTGGTACCAAATTAACAGGGGAGACTTCCCATATGAGTGTGTCAGAGCTGAGGGAGTCACCTGAGCTAGAGTGCCATTTCTTTTATATGCTCTTTGAAAACCTTTATCTGAGGTGGGAATTGAGGGATAGCATATGTTTGTTCCAAATATACAAAAAAAGGCAGTATGTCGCAAGGAACACTTATTTTGTGCAGTGTTTTGTTTATATTATTAAGGATAAGTTCAGATATAAGCCTTGAAAGATGAAAACAAAGGTTCTGAGGGCTCCATTGATTTTAAAATATAATTTAAAAATTTATATGTAAATAGTTTTATAACAATTTATTCAGTTATTCCTCATAACATAAATCCACATCTATCAGTGCTCTCCTTTTTGCTAGCTTTTGATTACTTTAAAAGTTGTAGTAAGCCGCATTGTGGTTACAGACAACAAGACCTGGTGGTTCCTGAAAGAGTATTTCATGATTTTTGCCTATGGATAGTGATGCCTTTTTGCCAGTAATGGTTATCTGAGGAAGTGATGTCATGCTGAAGGTACTGACTTCTACAACTTCTAAGATGCTACAAATCAGATTGAGGGTTAAAAATGTTGCTTTCATAGGCCTAGGATGGCTTATGCTAAGATGAATGTTTGCAGTAGCATTCTGCAGTTTGGCAGAGTTATCTTTTACTGGATGCACAGATTTCAGATTGAGCATCTGTATTGTTGGTACAAGAATGTTTCCTGTGTTAAAATAGAATGAGGGAGATGCTGTCTTGAGTAATCTATTAAAATATAAATATATTGAAATATATTGCCAATGATTCTGGCAACAGATAAAACCACAGTTCAAATAATAAAGATGCTTGGAGTAGAAAGTATTGTCCATACGAATTGGTTGGTGTGGGTTTTGTGTAACTGAGCTGTTTTGGTGGTTATCACTGGGGAATAAGATAAATAATTCAGTATTAATATACTGAGCTGTGTCAGAGATAGCAAGTACCTGTTTAGTTGCTTCCCTATAGAGATGTCTTTAGCTGGTCAGTTTTGCATGTGGTGGCTCTCAGACCATAGCTGCTGATGTGTGGGTGGACTTGCATCTGTGTGCTCATGGGAGTTGCTGCTTAGCCCAATAGTTCTAACCTTCCTGTTAACTTTGCCGCTAATGAGACTTGCTAGGATGAGACTTCTAAATGTGGTTGGTGCAGATTGTCTGCAGGTCTGGTCTGTTTCTATCTATATCATATTTATACAGTTTTTTAGGAAGGTATCATAGAATCATAGAATTTGGAAAGGACCCACAAGGATCATAAAATCAGACTTGTCTTTGGGAGAAGAGATTATTTATGTGGATAAGAATATTTGTTCAGAAAATGGAGGGTTTCAGTTATAGTAACAAACATAATCTTGTGCTTTCTAGTAATAATTGAGTGGCACTTTAGGTTGTCTTTGTAATGTTTTGTTCCCTTTATGAGTTTCCAGAACTACAAGAACAATTAGCTGACCAAACCTATTCTACAATTCTTAAAATATTATTTTACTTTATCATTAGTAATAAGTTTGGTTATAGGTGATTTGATACTGGAAGGCATGCCTTCAAAAATTACATTTCTTGTAATGAAGAAAATTCTTCAGACTGGTGAAACAAGATGTTAACTATCACTTTTTTCTCTCATCAGCATGTCTTACATCATCAGGATGTGAGACACATCAGGATGTGAGACTCTCTTTGCTGTTTGTTCTGGCTGATTTTGGTCTTGAAATCTGCAAAATAGAAATGTGAATTTCTTACTAAACCTACAGGCTGACTTTGTATTTTAACATTAATAGAATAGCTTTCATATTTTATTAGAAAAACCCCATAGCAAAATCACTGTGCAAAAAATCAAAAATGAGAAATTAGTGACTGAAACAAAGTAATTTTGTGCAAATGTACAGATTCTTACTTAGGGAGAGGTACAGTCATTAAAACAACCAGTTGAAGTGGATGAAACAAAAATATATTCTCTCAGGAGTGACCAGAGAAAGGCAGTGTGCAACAGAAACCACTGAAAGCCTTCAGAAATTTATTTTTCATTCCCGCTGCTTCAACAGTAGCTAATGCATATTTTGTCTTAGGCTAAAATATTCTGGAAGAACAAAGCACTTGTTTGGAGTGATAGTATGTTAACAGCCTGACCAGGAAATACACCCTCTCACTGTTAGTCTGTCATATTAAAATCTCAGTTTAGTAAGTTCCATCTCAGAGTTCTTATTAAGCTCTTGAGAAGAGTCTAAGGCCATAGCCTGTCCTTCCACAGTCCTGATTCATATGTTTTGATGAAATTCCAGTGTGCTGGAGTAAAAAAATCAGTCCTCAGATGGCTAGTTAACCTGTTTGGATTACAAAGAGATGGTCTCCAGATCCTTCATGCTCCACTCTATACTCTTTGTATTCTGCTCCTTATTGTCCTGCTTTTGTCATTTCCTCAGAAGTTAAGTGTAGGAATGAGAAACTTTCAGCCTTAGAATTCTTCAATATTTGTGTAATTATTCTGTCCCCATTCCTGAAGAGGCAATAAAGAGCGTGAGGCATACCAATACATACAAATGAGTAAAAGATGCTGGGTTATTTGTTTGGGGTTTTGGTGGTTTTTTTTGGAATGTGAATTGTTCTTTTTCTTTTAAACGACTTTTAAGACAAAGACAATTTTCCATCTTCGGTAGTTCTCCTACATGATTTTCTACAGATTTTAGGACTGCAATATAACTGCATAATGAGACTACAGCTAATATGTGAGTTGTAAAAACAAGTGTGCAGATTTAAAAATGTCTTCATTTTTCAAGAGAAAATACTCATGTACCTGATGACATGAATATGTCTGGTGTTCATCACAAACACATATGACTGTTGCTAGTTCAACATGGGATAGTGTTTTGTGGAATCTGAGCAATCGGAGGCAATTAATTTTATAGGTACTGAATATGTAGAGATAGAATAGCAAATTTTTGAAAGTTTTTAGAATTATTGTTTGCACTGGATTCTTAGAGGTGGGTAACTTTGTAGATTTAATAGCCAATTTGTCAGTTCATTCAATTTCCCTCTTTTTTAGAGCTGAGTCATTTACTATGCAGTTAATATGAGCCTGAAGAAAAAGACTTCTATTCACTGAAAAAATACTGAAAAAAGGATGAGCTCATGAAATTTATTTTCATCCTTTAGGGTGGCAGGTCAATCAGAGATGTATGCTGCAGAAGAATATATTACAAAAATTATATTGAAAAGAGGAAAATGGAGACAGTTTGTTGCTAGTGAAGACTTAGAGTGTAAATGAACATACCTGTTCCAGTCATTGTATTCTTCAGAAAGCTGACTGTCTTTTCCAACACGCAGGGAATGAAGAAAATACGTCCTGGTTTTATTACCCAAAGATAGTTTTTGATGGCTGCTTTCCATAAAGGGAAAGAGAACTAAATTAATTCCTTATATCCAGGTAGAGCTAGACTAGACACAAAGAAAAAAGGTTAGTTTAAAAAAAAAATGCACATTTATAATTATTGAGGAAAATAAAACAATTATGTGTTTCTGTTGGAAGATTGAAGTCTTTTTTGCTGTCCAGAATCCTAATTCAAGATAGCAAAAAGTACATCAGTCTGTAAATGCCAACAACAAAAATATTTAGTTGCATGTATTTGGTTCTGAAACATCTCCCTTAGCTTAGTCAGGTATATTTCTCCAATTAAAAAGCATAGCTCATTGAAAGAAAATAAACTGTAATGTTTCCGTGCAGCTAGCTTGACATTAATGGTGTGCACAAGAGAATATTGTCACCTGATATTTTGCATGTGCAATTATGAAAAGGTAGAAACTTCCCTGATATATTTTGCTTTCACACAGTAGGTCTGTCTTTTTCTCTTGTTTGGAAGGCTCCTGATTTTATTAAGTGCAGAACAGACTCAGTTCCCTTTGCTAGTGAGAACAACTCAAAACCCATGGTACTTCAGCTGTGTTTAGCTTCTGAAGATTCAGGGTGAAAGCCAGTTACTTTGTCTGTTTACTGATTTCAGCTGAGTAAAGAAGAAAAGGTAAAAATAAAAGTATGACTTGCTACATATTGTATGCATGTGTTTTACTGTGTGTGTTTCCATGTTCTTTAGGACTGCTTTTCTTACTAGATTTGTGAGGTGTTTTGAAAAGCTTTTACACATGTACGTTGAAGCTGCTGCTTATCTGTTACTTTGCTGTGAAAGGGACTTCTGTCAGGTCGGACCTCATTTGGGTTCTAAAGTTTGGTCTCTTACGAAACTTAAGAGTTCTTTGCTTTCTTGGGAGCTGTGAAAGCAAGGAATGTCTGATCCCACAGTAAGTCTTTTCCTTCATCCAGTGCTGAAAAGTGCTCCAACTGAAAACAACACCTGATACTTAACTTGTGTTTGAATGTCTTGGTGATTTGGCTTTTTTTTTCTCATTGTCACTCATTGCAATTGTCTCGTAATTTGTTACAGAAAAGGAGCAAACACCTGGAAAAAGTCCATGTTGTTCTTGGGAATAAACCCTGTGATTTGGATTCACTCATTTCTACCCTGGCCTATGCCTACTTTCTGGACAAGGTAACGGAAAAATTGGACTGCCTGGTCTTAATTCACTTGTTCCAGGTGGTTACTGACATCTTGTTGTTAAGTCAATTAAAACTTACTGTAAAACCATTTTATCCTGAACAATGATTTTGTTATTATTAGAGGTGAGTTTTTAAAATATAAATAATCTACGTTTTCCTCCATACAAAGAAATGGCTTATTGAATAGCAGTTAGGTGGCTTATTGAATAGCAGCAAAAAATCACCCCTGAACTTCATTCTTTAAACTTTCTCTCTTCTGGCTTTCCCACTTACTCTGTAGGAGGCAAACAGAAGCAGATGAACAAAAAAGAAAAGGCAATTTTTTTTTTTTTAAATTAAGTACAAGGGGGAAGAAAAACTCAAACAGAAAATCCAGGCTGTTTCTAATTAGTCACTCAGTTAAAATATCTTCCTATTAAAAAATGGGTCTTATTTTATGCAATTCTGACAAATGTGCACCTGTGTTACAGGTCAGTCCTCCTGACGTTCTTTGCTTACCTGTATTGAACATACCAAGAAGAGACTTTAGCTATTTCACTGAGACACAATTTATACTGGAAGAGCTGAATATCCCAGAGTCATTCCATATCTTCCGAGATGAAATCAATTTGCACCAGCTGAATGCTGAAGGGAAGTTGTCTTTAACACTTGTAAACAGCAACATGCTGACAAGGTATTGTGGTTTATGTACAATAAAATGGCTTACATGAGTTTGAGCTGTTTTAAAAATTACATTTTTTCTACAGCAATATTTATATTGCTGTAATATTGATATTCTGCTATTAATATTGATATACTAAGGAAGTTAAGATATATTTTGTCTCTCCTTAGATTCAATGAATGTGAGAAGCTGAATAGTCGTATTTCAATCACTTCTAATGGAACTTCCATTTTTAAGAATCTTGTATTTTCACACAGCCTAGATTAGATTTTTTAATTTAGTTCAGATAGTCTGGAAGTTTCATGTGACCATTAAATAAGAGATCAGAGTTTTTTTCCCACTTCTTAGCTATTTTAGCTTTAAAACTCTTCTTTTGATTTGGAGGTGCCCAGACACTTCCATATGTGCTGTTAAGATGGCTGATGGATTGTTGTAGTCCTTACCAACTAAGAGATTTTTTTCAAAATGTCATCAGTGCCAGAGGCTCAGAGTTGCTCTGTGGGAGACCATAGTCTGTATACCTATTCTTAAGAGGGACTATTTACAAGTCCATAGTGAATCTTCTATAGAAAGCCTTTGTAAAATGGTCTGCCTGTCTTGCCCAGAGTGAAGAATTCTTTTTACTTCCAACTCCCTTTAGAACTTCATTGAAGATGAGTAACACCCTGTTGTGATATGGCCCCATCCTATTCTGAGAGGTTTGTGGATAAGAATAAAAGTAGGAGAAATCTGAAGAGAGAAATAATGTAAATCTTACAGCTGTTGATTCTTTACCAGCCATCAGTTCGGTGCATCATTCACTTCTCACAGTAAAAAGTGTTTGTAATATTTGCTTTTTGTTTATTACTATTTCTTTCTGTGTTTCTATTTTCTAAAGAATTATGATTAGCATTTTATTATTAAACTTACTTTGGCTTTGTTACTGCTATTGTAAACAGAAATGTAAAGTGTCTAAATGCAAAAAAAATACTGTAAGTATTTTTGTAGGTTTTCAAAATATTCAATGGAGAAAATGCAAGATCTTCTCTGTATAAAGAGGGATATTTTCAGCACATGTAGAATTTTTTTTTTAAATTATTAATTTTTATAGATTTTGATGAAGGAAATGTAAACATTTGAGTCTTAGTAATGTATCAAGCTACAACTGGACATGTCTATCTCATATTGGCCTTTTTAGCCACCAATGTGCTTGCAACAAACATGGATAGAGCCCTTCCTAAGTCTTCATTCGTGAAGCCTAGCCATGATGATGATGATGATGAATGTATCAAGCAATAAAAGAACTCTGCCTTGTGACATTCTTTAGCTTTATAGCAGACTTCAAGTAGCAATAGGAATAGTGTTTTAGTCCCGAATTTAAGAAAAAAGTTTCACTCTTTTTACTGGATTGTCTAAACAGCTAGAAAGATAAATATATATAACTTTTAAATTTGCTTGATAGTGACGATAAAAGTTTGGAATCAGCTGTTGTCAAAGTCATCAATCCAGATGAGCAATGTGACAGGAGCCTGGAGTTACAAGCGTGTTCTTCCTCTTTAGTCGTAAAAGAGATTCTTCAAAAGGCACCAGAGTTAATCACTCAGCAACTGGCTTATCTCCTCAGAGGTGAGAGATTACTCTTTATATTAAATACTGAAAGGTTTAATGGAGTGTTTCTGAATCTGCTCATGCAGAAAGAGTGTGATCCATTCTTTGGTTAACAATCCCTTTAAAGACCACGGGAAGCTTCATAAAAGAAGCAGGGAGTAAAGAGTTTGTTAAAGAGTAACATTATATTGAATATTAAAAATGTGCATTTAAAAATAGGCATGAGAGGTCTTTGCTGTATCACTAGACAAGAATATTAGATGGAGCTGTCGACACACCAGCTGGGTAGCTGGAAAAGCTGTGCAGTTCGTTGATTCCAGGGGCATTGTGGACAACAATATGAATTGGAATCTAATATTTACACGTTAAAGCTTCTCCCTCCCAATGGTGGTACTTTTTAATAGAATAATTTTTAATGGTATGATGCAAAACTTCCACTGTTTAAAACCACTGTTACCAAATCTTTGTTGTGCTTTCCCTTTCTCTTTTATTGTATGCACAGTAGAGTAGAAAGAGGAGGCGAGCAGAAGTATTTTCTGCTCTGTCTTCATAGTTCATTGTTTTTGTTAATTTTCTCAGTTTGTTTGCTGCATCAGAACTCTTCAGTTGAAAATAAAAACAGGGTTGAAAAGAACTGATGACTGGTTTTAAGTTATTTACTGAATTTTAATAGTGTTTAATAAATTTTGTAGTTTTAGGTTTTGATTGATGTGCAACTGTTAAATGCCCTTTAAGAAATTAGTGTGGGCATGTTTAATGAGGGTTATGAAAACTTGTCTACACTTTGATTTCAGAAGCTACTGCAATCTTGGCTTGTCATTGTAGTGTAATCACTGTGATAAATAATGTAATGAGCATGTTATGAGAAATTGCAAAAGTTAATTTATTTTTTTAATGTTCTATAGAATAAGCATTAACAGTAACACAGCATTTAGCCTGCTTTTATAGTATCTTTCAATGCTAACAAACTTTAGTAAACCTACCTTGAAATATTTTTGTAATCTCCAAATTTCTGTGAGTAGCTCCCCAGGAATCTAGACAAAGGACCAAGCATAATAATTGATTTTGGAGGCAGAACCAAAAAAAAAAGGCATTGGGGGAATCTCAGGATACTTGTTTGTTGGTTGAAGGAGTCAGGAGGGAGTGCTCTGAATAATGTTCAAGAACATGATCAAGTACTATAAGTGGATGTAAATGTCCACATGTTTTGTGTCTCTAATCTGTATCCAAATTAAAATGAAGTGCTTTTATTAGTGTTTGTGTTTGTGCCCTTCAAGTTTGGAGGGAGATAGTAGCTAATTGTTTTTTTAACAACTAGGAACTACATTTTCATTATTGTGTTTGGGGAACTTATTGGACACAGAAGTCCCTCCGCACCTTCTTTTGCATAGTATGAGAAGTGACTGGCAAAGCCTAGAGAACACAACACAGCTGCACTTGTGATTGATGCTTTTCTACTTCTCCCAGCGATGCAGCAAGTCCTCTTGTGGGTCTCTTAAAATAGAAAAAGGTTTTGGTGCTTAAGAATCTTCCATACCAAGTTCAGAAAAGGCAACGAATCCCATTACTGGTTTTGGTAAGATTCATAAAAAAATATAAATCATAGACATAAATGTATGTAGATAGCAGATCAAATTACAAGCAGTCTGAAAATAAAATATCAAATACAGCCTACAATATCTAGATTTTGTGTTTCTCTGTGTGTATTATGGCCTTTTATCATAAGGTATAGCTTCTGAAATTCATTTTACCTGTAAGCCCAGGAAATAAAGGGACCAAATACCATGGTCTGGAAGGAGGGGTGGCTGTTTCATTCTCACTACTGAGTATGTAGAGGCTCTCAGGATGTCCCCTCTCTTTGGGGGCACTTCAGAGGCATAGAGGCAGTGAAAAGGCTCTACTGTGTTTTTCACGCTTCATTATGTTACTTCCAATGTAGATCTGTATGTAGTTAGTATGTCTAAATTTTGGGCAAAGTTCAGAAGAGAAGGCCAAAGTAGAAGTCAGATTGCTAAGGATTAGGATTTTATTTTTGTAAAATGGCTGAGAGATGCTGGGAAGTCCTCTTTCATTTTCTGGCTTTCCAGGGAGTAAGACAATAGAAGTATCTAAAATTTTAGGAATTATCGTGTAGTGACCATGACAGCTCCACTTACTGCCTCTTTTCCAAACTTCTTTTTTCTCAAAGTCTGTTGGCAACTTTTAAATTTCAGTAACAAGGGCAGATGTTTATAACCTGCCACATTTCAACTTTGAACAAGCTTCACCTGCTTGTCTGTGTTAAAAAAAAAAAAAAGTCAAGAGGAAAGACTTTTCGTGTGAAACCGAGCATTATTGATTTAGGCATTTTAATATTTAAGGATTTTTTTTCAGGTGAGTGCTTTTCTGGTATCTTTGTCTCCCCATCAGGCATGATATAAGTTAATTCTACCTTTGGGCTTTGATTAGAGCCTGCTTAGAGAGTCAGTGTTGTATAGCCATAGCTGCCTTAAGTTAGAGCTTGTGCTGTTCCTGGATTTGTGCCCAGAAGCAAACAATTATAGAACCTGCCAGAGTCTTGGGCCTGTATTATTTTATTTCTCCAGAGATGTTTAGAAGGGGACTGTTGCCAAACTCAGATCCATTAAACTGCTGAATCATTACATTGTCTGCTGCAGCCAGCTGGCAAGGATGTGATTCCAAGCACTCACTGTCAAGTAGCTTGGGTCAGTGTACTCTCAAAAATACCTCCTTATGTTTATTTGTATAAGGCCTTGAAGGATGCCACAAGGTGCAAACTGCAACATGTAAATACAGACAGATTTACAGCAAGAGCATCAGCAATCTTTTTATGTGTATCTGCTTTTGCTAGTTGCATAGTTGAGGTCTTTTCATACCCTGTTGGGGCAGTCTGACTTTTATTAGAGAAGATTAGTTCGTTATTCTAGCCACCCAGACAAATGTTAAGAAATGTCCTTTTAAGGACTCTAGGAATTATGCCAATATTTTTTTTCTGTGTTGTACATTGATCAGATGATTCACATCTTCCTGGATTGATGCATCCTTAGTATATAGGCCAGAAAGAAAGGATCATTTTTAACTGCACCAAACACTGCACTTACTTGGACAGATACCTTTCTTTTTAATGTGTGGAAGCAGCTTTCTTGGAGACAGTACTCCTACTCTCTTCCTCCATATTACATTGTGTTGCAGCTTCATGGCTTTTCATGTTAATTACAATGCAGATTGCTTTCTTGGATCTGTTTACAGTTTGGAGGCTGTGAGGGAGTGCTGTGTGTTGAAGTTTACTTTCTATGAGGGACTATTGGTTTTCCTCTTTTCTCTGTCCTTTATATTTCCTTGACAGGAGAAATGCCTATATTTTCATTGTGCTGTTTCTCTCAGCCATAAACTTATAATTCAGGAGATGCTTGTGCTTTTCGTAATGGTCTCCCAAAACGACTTCTGCTTTCATTAGATCATGTTTAATATTAATGCACAGCAATTGCTTTTGGCAAAACTAATGCTTCACTTCCAAACCACTTTGCAAAAAAAGAACAGAAGGCACATTTTTTTAAGAGCCTTAACCTGTTTTCTAGTGGCCTCTTCTTTGGAAAAAAATATATGTAGAGTGGTGTGAGGTACACAAGAAATAATATTGAATCTTGTATTGCCTATTATATATTTTTTCTGTGGTTGTCAGCAAACAGCAGCCTCCATTATGCTTTCAGAAACCCTGGGGGAGTTGCACAAGCACTCAGTAAAATCTGCAGGAGATTTCTGAGACCGCGTATTGCTTTTACAGCAGTTACTTCCAAGACAGCACATGAGGAAACAGACTACTGACCTTTGGTCAAAAGTACCTTAAGTGAACTGTTTTTCTAAACTACCTGGAATCTTAGCCCTCACAGGAATGTTGAGAGATGTGCCTTTCTTTCCTGCTGATGAGCATAGTATTAAAGAATGATCATAGTATTAAAAGATGAGTAAATGTTCATCTTAGGGCTTGCGGACACCTGGTAATATGAGAAGGATCCTTTTCTTGATTTCATCCTATTAGAGAAGTTAGCAATTGCAAACACTACAGTATTGCTATGACAAGTGAGAAAAACAGTCTTTTAAAAAACTCTCTCAGCCCTCTGCCTACGGTGAGTCAAGCTCACATCATGTTGACTTCCAAAATGTTGAGCTTGGTTGGATATACAACTCACATCTCTTGTTCTACTGCTTTTTCCTGTGTGTTTGTAATAAGATCTTATCTTCTTGGTCTTACCCAAATACTCTGTTCCCTGGAGCACACACAGCTGTGATAGAAGTTTTACATACTGCATATCTGAGGATCTGTGCAAATGGATAGATTGCCTAACTCATCCTAGTGCTGCTGGAGGGCTGTGTGGGGTATGCTGCAGTCTCTCTCCAGTAGGTAATTGTATGATAAATTTGAGCATGCATTGTAGATCCAGTACTTTCTTCTGGAGTCTCCATTTCCTTTGTGTGTGCATGAGCAATTTCCCTTTCTGCTCCTGGAGGAGGATAAAAGGAGTGCTGAAAAAGCAGAAATTTGTTGTTGCTAAAATAATTCATGCAGCCTGGTCACTGAGCTGCCATTTATCGAGGTGCAGCTCTGTGCTGATTGGGAGTGTGCTATGGGGTGTATAACTCATTCTGGTCACCACCCTTCTCAAGGTATGGACAGCTATATGTTTCAAGCATGTATATGTAGCACAGACACTGTTACCTGGTTAGAGGTTGAATGACAAAGGGGTATTTTTAGATGAATTATCTTGGAGGCTGCTGATTGAGAAACTTTCTTCCTATGGAAGGAAAAATAGGCTTTGCTAATGGGTATAGATATCCTGAGTCCTTTATACATCAGTTATTTACCTGTAGAAATCTGAAATCTGCTTGCTATGGAGCCATATTTTGTGTACCTAAATCTACAAATGTCAATGTTAGTCAGTATACATGATTTTCATGCAGTCTGTATTTATTTAATATATTTAATACTATCAAATAGAGCAGGAGCATTGTCTTAAAGTGATTGTAGGACTGGCATGAAGAAATAGCTGCTGCAAATTGAAAGATTATTGGCAGTTAAAATATCTCTAACAGAAGCACAGAAAGGAACTTCGTGTATTTTAATTTCCAGAAACTAATATCTGACAGGGAACAGTTTTTGTCTTGTTAAGCATTATTTATTATTTAATTCACACAGGTTGTGTCTAATAAGGAGGTGTTTACTTAGCATTGCAAAATTGCACGTGTTTTGTGAATTTTGAAGAAATGCTTTTTTTTTTTATGTGATAACAATATAGGAGAAAAATTGATACATACTAGATGTTTGGGTCCTAGTCCATCTAGTGAGATTGAGGATGGCTGTGTCCAGGGCTTTCTTTTACTTGCTTCACTCTGTGCTAAAGACTAAACACTTCGGTTTATAGTAACTATCTTATGTTATTGTACTGATTTGCTCATTGACCCAACACAATACAATGCAATCATACACTTGTTTGAAATCCCTATGCACAGTAGAGTAATAAATAATTTCAATGCTGAAGTATAAGATTTTATTATCCTTAATCTACCGTGAGTAATTGGAAGTGAACATATCTTTGGGTATATTAACAAATGGGATCTCAATCTCCAGGGAATGAAAGGGTGACTTTATACCCTAAACAACCAGGACTGTTTTACATTCAGGGTGGAATATGTGCAGTATGTAGTTGTCTGAAAAGACATTACTCTCACCTCTGTATTTTAAGAGTTGAAGTTATTTATTGGATTATATTTCTTTTAAATTTTGAGTGCATCATTTTGATTGACTGAATAGGTGTTTCTTTGCTATGTTCATGGAATTAAAATCATAGAATGGTTTGGGTTGGAAGGGATCTTAAAGATCACTTAGTTTCATTCCTCTGCCATGGGCAGAGACACCTTCTACTAGATGAGGTTGCTCAAAGCCCCATCCAATTTGGTCTTGAAAACTTCCAGCGGTATCGTACCCACTTCTCTGGGCAACCTGTTCCATTATCTCACCACCCTCACAGTAAAGTATTTCTTTCCTTTTGTCCATTATAGCAGTTAATTGACATGTCTGTAGAAGAAAGACTGGCAATGTGGATTTACTGTTTCAAAGTATACCAGAACTTGGTCTAATGCTTAGAGAGAGGGATAAACCCTGGTGTCCCGCCACTTGCTGCTGGCATGCTGCAGAACTGTAGGTGTACAGAAGCATGCTGCACACTGTGGCAGCACTGAGACCAGCCAGTTAGCTCTACCATAGGCACTGAAAAGGCACCCAGTTCAGATTTTAGAACTTTCATGTTAGGAGGATGTTTCTGTGTGAGTTCAATATCTAATTCAGTGAACAAATCAGTGGAAACAACCTCCGAGAAAGAAGGGGCTTGGATAGCAATACAGTAAACATTCTTGATTCTGTAGTACCTCTTTGATATTTACAGGAAGCATTGATTTTTTTCTTTCAATATTTCAGGAAGCATTCTTTTCAAGTGCATGTCTTTGGAAGCTGACAGTATCACAGAGCAGCAGGAGAAAGTGCTGTCAATCCTAGAGGAAAAGTTTCCAGATCTTCCCCCACGAGAGGAAATTATCTCTGTACTTCAGGAGACTCAGTTTAATGCACAAGGTAATGCAACTTGCTTCCATTTTTCAGACCTGTTACAAATATATTTATGTAACTGTGTCAGAATATTGTCTTAGTGTGTGTGGTGAAAATAGTTGCAGCGTGCTATCTTCAGTGACAGTTAAATGTGTTATATTTAATTTTAAATTAAGTTGCTTACATTCTGAATCATGAAATTGTGATGTCTGTTGAGGAACTACTAAACTCATAAATAATCTTATGTTGCTTTTACAGATAAAGTTATCATTAATTAATGCGTCAACCCACATGCAGAAATTGTGCTGAAACTGCCTACATGGTGTGGAAGTGGATTTTATTCTAAGATCCTTCCGAGTTTTACCAAGGACTGTGTATAGAGGAAGTGAATTTGACACCAGACTAAGATTAAGGAAGCAGTGGGAAAATTGCAATTCTTTTCTTTTCTTCTTGTAGAAATATCAAATTAAAATATTTAGTGATCAAAAGTGGGAATGTTTGAACCCAAAATTTTGTAGCAGGCTTTTGAGGGGATGCTCTAAAAGCTGGAAGACAATTGTTGCAAGAACTCTTAAATTTTTTTACTGGCATTTGCTACCAAGTTGTTACCAAAGAGCAAGTATTAAATTAGTGAGGTGTTTCTTTCTTAGGTATGTCAGGTATGCACAGGGTTCATGCAGACACAAGGTCTTTTTTTACCATTCTCTGTTCACCCATCTGCAGAAATCAGTCAGGAATTCAGACCATCAGCCTGAGATGGCTACCCTATCTGGTACGTAACAGACTTTGAAGTGCTTCTTCCTTTGCCCTTTCTTTCAGTGAGGTTGCAAGCTAGTTTAGTTCGGGGCAATAAATCTTCACACAGTTCCCTGAAGTTCTTCCAGTCAAGTAATCACAGTTCAGAAATTAACTGAACAGAGTCTAGATTGGAGAGACACAGTGAAAGTGGCTTTTATGGAGTTCTGTTCTTAGTTCTGCCAGTTGCCTAGGAAGATGCTTCAGTACTTGGCTCATGTAGTTTTCCTAATATCAAATGCAAAGTAGATAGAATCGGTTTAGTCTGCATGGTATCAGTTGCCAGTAATTTATATATGCTGCATAAGGTGGGCACTGTCATGCCCTGTTTTTATCTCATAGCTGCTGTTCTCTGTATATTACAAGGTACATATTTAACGCTGCATTTATTCATGTGACATTTGTATTATTAAGGTGTTGCTGAGTTTCTGAAGTCCTTTGAAGGTTGTAAACTCTGCTGAATATTTTACCTCATCTACCTGTTATTTGAAGCAGTATTAGGACATTTCAGCAAAACAAAGTTCTCCGTTTCATGCAGAAAGAATGATTCGGTGGCCTGAATTCACGAATTCATTTGTTATTTGAGAACGAGTAGGTTGCAGCCCATCAGAAAGTCTATAAGTTATGTACAAGTATTTTTTAAATGACAGATAAGTTTATGTTCATCTTGTCACTAGACTGAATGCAGTAGCTGGACTCTGTACAGGAACAGTAATGAAAGGAGTCATTTCTTAGGCTTAAGTTGGTATTTTTTTTTCCCTCTTAAAAATCAGTCATGCAAACACATTTTGGATGTTATGCTGCTAAGCTTTAAAAGTCAATGGACATTTTAAATGCCACCATACAGTGGGGTACATGGCTAGCAGCATTCTTTACATAGACGTTTCGCTATCATATCTCTGTTTTTTATCGTCTGATATGTCTATGTTCCTCTATATAACATGTGTTTATTTTGAGAATCTTTGCAGCATTTAGGCAGACATCTTCAATTAGGGAAACTTAGTTACTTCGATTTTCAATACATTATGCTTAAACATATCAATATGTCTAGTTGCAATGTGAAATAATTCCAATTTTATACAATTGTTTGTGATGTTAATGTTTGTATGGTACGTTAACATCTACTCAGTATGTTAATGATTTGATGTACATAAGAAAAACCTACTGGTGTTATCTCTTCGTGAAAAAGGTTAGAAAGATTGAATGACTTTGCGCTTAGAGAATATCTTAAATGTTTTGCTTCTGAGTATTTTGTAAACACCATGGTATTCCACAGGTGCTTTTCGATATATTGCTCATTCCAGAAGTATTTTATATTACTGATTTCGTATTAGACCATAGGAATGGTCTGTCTATACGTTCATCATCAACTGGAGTAAAGCTGACTTGAAAAATATGAGCTGCGTTGCAGAAGACTTAGTTCTTCATCTTCGTTGTTATTGTGCCCCCTCCCTTAAATCTCTTCCTTTCTTAAAAAAATCCCTCTACAAACATTAAGCATTGAAATATTAATATTGGTTCTAATTTTCTCATAGGATTGTCCTGAAATACAGAAGCCTCAACATTAAGGTCTAAGCTGTCTTTTTAATTTGTGTTGATGCATCTGTCAACTGTAGATATTTGTATATATTGAAATTCCTGTCTCTTCTCAAACAGGTGTGAGTATTGAGGAGGTTATGCTGAAGGATCTCAAGGAGATTTCGGATGGAGAAATCAAAGTAGCAATTAGCACTGTGTACGTGACACTGGAGGTAAGAGGAAACTTAAACAACATAGTAGGTAAACAGCCTTATGGCATAGGGATGCAGTTCTTTAATAAAGATTTCGAACAAGTTTTTTTCTCAATATTACACATGAGCAGAATTTTCAGTGATTTAATTAACTTTGGTAGAAGCAGTAGCTGTTTGTTGTCTGACTTATGTTATTATGCATCTGATTATTCCCTCCCATTAGACTTTACCGTGGTGTGTTCAAACAATGGCATAAGAAAATTGCAGCCTTTGGGTGAATTGCAGTTGTGAGCTTTCTGTCGTATTTCAGTAGGTAGTTACTAACTAGGACTTTGTCCTACCTTTACTTATAGTATGGTATATAATTTATAAAGCCATTCTAACACACTCTAGGCTTTTTGAGAGGGAGGGATATGCCTTCATACCTTCTAAAAGCCTATCTTGAAACTGTATAATGAAGTGTAATGAAGTCCATTGACACATTGCCTAAATTAAATGTCTGTTGCCAGAAAGAGAAGTACCTCAGTGGGGCAGAAGTTTGTAAAATTTTGATCTTTTGAATCAAAACTATAGATTTATTTTTATGAGTATCCCTGAGTGTGCTGGTTTAAAAGTTAACCAGCAGGGGAAATGAACTCAACTCAAAAGAGAGATTGCAAGTCAGAATAATAATTTAATAAAATAATACAATAAGCACGACTACACAGACAAGCAATTGGTCTCAACCCACAAAACCCAAATGTACAAACTGGCACCCCAGGGCACAAACAAAACCGTGCTCCCTGGGCCCCCCCCCGAGTCCAAAGCAAAGGGAGAGGGGAAAAAAAAAAACCTGCTGGTGGGAGAGCTGCTGCAGTCCGGCCAAAGTGGTGATTGCAGTTCAGTTGAGGGTGGTGGTCTCAGTCTGGCTGAGAGCGGTGAGCTGCAGTCCTCCTCTGGATCCCACGAGAGGTGGAAAGGTTCTGAAACTCCAGGTTTATATATTCTCCAGCTCAGGCAGCAATGCTTAGCCCCAACCCCAGAGCGGGGAATTCCATAAAAGGATGCTCAATCCTTCCCTCAGAGTGGGGAATTCCATAAAAGGGTGTGAGGGTGCTCAGTCAGGGAATTCCACAAAAGGGCATGAGGACAGGAGCATGGGGGGGGGGGGCACCTTGCAGGCCTCTACTGACAACAGTTTCTGGGAAATGGCATGGAGGGCTATAGAATACACAGTTTTGGGCTACACCCATCCAATGATGAATCGGTCCCAGCTGTTCTAATAGGACACTGAGACAGCGTGAAAGTGACTGCTTTGATCTTCTTTCTTGAACAGTCCCAAACATTGTGTAATTTCTTAGGGAAAACTCTTGTGTAATAAGTTTTGTATCATTATCTCAAGACAATTTGTGTTATGGCTGTCAGTAGCTATCTATCTGAAATACATATTAATGTTACTGGCATTTAAAAATATTAGTGCTTAGATCACTGAACAATTATGACATGACACTTATTTCTGATGGAAGTTTGCGTACTGATACACTGATTAATAAGAAAACTAAGCAGACTGAAGAAAATCTCAATAACAAAAGCACTTTTATAGAGTATATATTTGTAATTTTCAATCTGTCTGTTTGTCCGAAGGTCACCCATATGAAAATATTTGAAATGCACAAGAAATTGTCATCTTGTAATTTTGCAGTTTATTTTAATCAAAACTTTTTTTACCTCAAATGGTACTAAAAAAGAAAAATATCTTTTGGATAGTTCTTAACTCTGAGATTAGCTCTGCTGGTTAGAGCATGGTGCTAATAGTGCCAAAGTTGTGGGTTTGATCCCTGTATGGGCCATTCCCTTAAGAGCTGGACTTAATCCTTGTTGGTCCCTTCTGACTCAGAATATTCTGTGATTCCCTTGTATGTCCTATGAGATTTCTTACAGTATGCCTCTTGTAATTAATTTTACAAAAAATAAGGTGCTTCTGTGGTTGAAAAAGTTTGTGGTGCAATCCAGCTAATAATAATCCATAGGTTTCTACTAGCATACTAAAATACACAAAGCAAGTTGGGTAGGAAAGCTTGGAGAAATGAAGCAGAATCTATTAGTCTCTTGATTAGTTTCTCAGTGTTAAGCAGTCTTTACCACCAAACATGCACTGCTTTATGAACCATTTGATCCTGAAAATTGTGCCAAGGTTGGGAGGAAAAGGGATGAGGAAAGAGTATGTTAAGTAAAATACCCAAAAGAGAAAATGGGATTTTATAAAATTCTTAATAAAATGTTCCTCTTCTTTTGTTTTAAATCTTTCTCTTTTACTTTACTTTCAATGAATGATGGACAGAACCAGTAATTAGGAGCTAGTTTTAGCATTACATTTTCTTTTTATTTATTTTTCTTTTAATTGTGTTTCATAGATTATGTAGAATGCAGACCTTGGCTCCACAGATCTAAGCTCCAGTTAAGTATGGCTGACCTTACATTGATACTCTATATACTCAAATTAATTGTAGCTCAGAACGTATCTTCTTAGCTGAAACTCACAATTTGAATTCAGCAACATTAGGTTTTTGTAGTCCTCAAAGCAGGCAATTTTAAATTTTTTTTTTAAGTGATAGTGTAACATTTGATGGTGACATACCTTGGTCAAGCCATGTCAAGATCTGATGGTCAAGCAGTACATGTTTCATAATTGTTTTTCTTAGGACATATCTAGTGGCCATTGTGGAGGAAAAAGGAGATTCAGTGGCATGTAAGAACAAACTGACTGGTGTTTTACTGGTGTTAGGATGGATTTTAGGTCCAATCTGTTAAGTACTTTTATTACTAGTATTTTTGATGGGATTTTTTTCAGGAGGTTACAGATACCTTCGCCTGCTATTTGCTGCCTGTTGTTCTGCTGTGAATAGTTTGCATCAGAAAGGGCTAACTTTTCAGGGATGTAACTGCCTTTTTTTTTTTTCTAGTTATAAGGTTTGCAAAGTTATACTTTGTAACAAAAGGACTCAGTTTCAAAATTGGAATGGAGATCAGTTTTGCACTTACTGTATTTACTGCTCTTTGTTCAAACATGTTCTGAACTCACTTGATTTACAGTGCTTGACTAGCAAAAGACCTTTTTAACTTGCTCTTATTAGAGTCAGGGATCATGTGTATTTGCTTCACCCAGTGTCAGAAGCACAATACATACAAGGGAATTAATAACAACCCTGCCAAACCTATCTCTCTGTTCAGTTTAGAATTCTGTTATGAGCTCAGAATACACAAACTTTAATGACTTCAGGATTTTCTCAGCAATAATAATGGCAATTTGTTATTCATCTTCAAATTGCTCCACAGACATTACCTGATTAAATATTAAGGGAACGTAAAGAACAGGTTTGGCAATAAGTATTGAATCTCTAATGTATTTGCTTTTTCAGAAGTATCACAAGGTCATTTTTCTAAAGTAATCAACAAATATGCAAAAGTATCTTCCATTAGGGTGCTTTCTATAGCGAAGTCATTTTGTGTGGATATGTTTAGGTTTCTGTAAGAGTCTGTATGCAGCTTTGCATTTTTTGAGACCTTTGGATATGGCCCTCCTGGATTTATGTGGCATAAAAGCTGTAAGTTGAAATCAGACCCATCTCTGCAGTGACTGGCTGTCAGAGTATATACTTCTTGGATTTCACATGCATAGCCACTTTTCTTTCAAGAGAACCACAAAAGAAAAGTGGCACTGCCCAAATTACATTTATTTTTGTTGCTTTTGTCAGAAAGTTTCCCCAGTCAAAATAATGATTATGCATATGATATTGTAGCAAAATTCAGTGCATGTGTTACAGTTAATTTCTGTTACATTATGCTATGCCCTGAGAGTATATTTTGCTTCTCCTCTGCTAGAATTCTCTTGGAAACAAGAAATATCTTCTCAATATAACTTTCTGAGAAAGTAATATTTTTTTTTACCTTAGAAAGAAATACTTCCTTTGTAAACTGAACTCTGTTCTCTGCTTTCTTAAGGGTAGTGCACTGGGAGAACAATCCAGATTTCATGAGTGTTCAGTTTAGTTGAAATGGCTCATGATATAGATCAATTGTGTTTATTGGACTAAGTCTTTTATCTTTTGATGCATGAAAATTTCTTCTAACTCTTCACAGAACTTGCAGTAACTTAGGAATATAGAAAATCAAGTTAGTCCACAAAGAAGCAGGTCAGTCAGTTGAAAACAAGATCTATGATCATCTGCTGCTGACTGATATAGACAAGGGAAAATGTGTGTTCTGAAGGCTGACTGATCTGTTGAGGTTTTTGTTCATGTTTCTGGCCATGGCATCCATACATCTCATAAAGACAGTTTCCAGGTTGCAGAGACTCTGTAATCTCTGTGGCACCTCTATGAGGGTGCCAAGCTAATGGTTTAGAGAATATGTCAAAGCCTCAGTGGAGGCTGCTGCCACCAGCACTGTTTCTTTAAGAAAGTGACCTGAAAATTCATGCTGCCACTGTAAGCTTGACTGTCCTTAGGTAGCCTCCAGCAGTCCAGATGCGTTGAGGATGGTATCAATGGAAAGTTCTGTCTCTTGTAACAATTTCCCTCTTTGTGGTTTTGCACCTCAGAGGAACCCACAGTGGCTGTTCCAGCAAAAGTAACTTAGGAGATTTAGAAATGTTTGGGTGCACAGTGGATCTGCTTCTTATGAAATAATAGTCTGATCTCAGAGAGATGGTTTAATTTTCAGGCTATTTTGTAGTATTAGTAAGGCATGCCACTATGCTACAAATTTGGACAATCTTATTTCTGTATTGTGAAAAGTGATGCTTTTAATACTTCTGTAAAGCAAATCAAGAACCTCTGTCTTAGCTGAAGCATGTCAAATAAGTGATGGGTAGACTGTTGCACCCAAATAAATGAGGTTACAACATGGTTCTTTGGCGGTTTGTACTTTTGTTGTCTGTCTGTAATGATTATGTGCATATATTATGTATTGGGAACTTTCTTGCAGTATAAATGTAAATGTGCTTTAAATAGCATTAGATTGGTCCATGAATTTGTTTTTAATGCTAAAAACAAAACAAGAAGCGAACCCCAAGTAAACATGTTAACATTTAATCTTCCAGTAATGGAATTGGAAACAAAATTCTCAGCAACTTACAAGAGCAATGCGGTTTGGTAGTATTTTTTTGATGCCTGTTGTGAGAAGTTAGGGTATGTAAAATAAATGATGTATGGAGCTGTAGGAATGCGACTTTTGCAGACTACCTTATGTCTAAGGAACATTAAACATAGGGTTCTCGTTTAGCAAATAAATAACCATTCATTTCAATGGCTGCATAGTCTGGACTTTTGTGCATATTTTTGCAAAGATGAGAAGAGGCCATTAGGGATTTAATATAAAATAAATCGCCAAGGGGTCTTCTCATAGTCCTAGTCTTTCTGCCACATGGTGTGTCACTAATGTGCATAAATGGGCTTAAATGAATTTGTTATCTGTATTACATTTGCAGTATGTATATATTTATATATTATTTTTTAATTGTGTTTAAAAATAAAACATTAAATACAACATTTCTGAGAGTTGAAAACATACCATTTGTAAATAAATCAACCTTAATTAAGGTCTTAAAATGTCAGTGTGTGAGATCTGCCTTAGGAAAACTTATATATAATACACAAAGCTTGAATATACTTTCATTTGCCTTTTTAGAAGTATTAAGAGGGTAAAATCATCACCTCATATGACTGAATAGTGCAGCCAAATGTGCATTAATGTAAATACTATTCTCATGTTTAAACATCAGACTGCTGTCTTCTGGAGGACAATAGCTGTTCAATTGATGCCTCAGATGAGCCAAGTACCCCAGTTGTAATGAGTGCAATCCAAGGTGTGGAGTGATTAGACAGATTAGCTGAATTCTCTGTTAAAGTTAGTTGTCTCTAAAGATATGAAAGGAATCTGGTGGGGAGAACCTTTTAAGTGGTTGTTTTAAGTGGTTGCCTTTGCAACCAACTGGGGAATAAGCCAGGCCAACCAGAGCAGCAACAGCTGTTCCTCAGCCGTCTCCCAAGATAAGAATGAGACCAGCCACCTCAAGAATACATATGCCAAGGTACACATGCTTGGGGAACAAATACTAGGAACTGGAGCTCTAGACCTAGTCAGAAAGTTATGGTATTATAGGAATAACTGAAACATAATAAGACAAATCATATGACTGGAGGATTATGATGGATGGCTATAGGCTTCCTGCCTGTCTTTCATAAAGACAGGCAGAAAAGTAGAGGAGGAAGAATTGCACTTTGTTAATGTGAACCTTGAATGTATAGAAGTGAACTACAGCAACCATGGAAACCCTATCAAACACCTCTGGGTCAAGATTAGAGGGGTCATCTGCAAGGGAGATCTTAGATCTTAGATTAGGCATCTGCTACCAACCTCTAAACCAAGATGATAAAGGCAGAGAAGCAGTATCTGGATCACTTAAGCAAACTTTAGATAACAGATCCTGGTTCTTATGGGTGACTTCAACTACCAAGAGATTTGTTGATAGAGCAATACAGCAGCTTACATTATCCATCAAGTTTCTCATACATGGTTCCTCATACAGACACTAGATGTGCCAACCAGGAATGAGGCACTGCTGGACTTGCTACTCACAAGCCAAGGAAACCTGCGTTGTAATATCTCAGTTAGTGATGGATTTGGCTGCATTGATGTGGTGAAGTTTGGAGTCTGGCTGTGCATGCTGAAGGTTAGTAAAAGGCAAAGTTTTTAGATTTTTTGAAGGCAAAGTTTTTAGATTTTGGAAGAGCGAACTTCAGCTTGCTCAGGGCTCAGTTGAGAGGGAAGCTTCCGTGGAGAATAGAGGACCTAGCAAGAGCTGGGAGTCTTTCAAGACCGCTCTCCTGGAAACAGAAAACCAGTTTATCCTTTTTAAAGGGAAGGGAAGGGAAGTAGGTGGAGCAAGAGACCACTTTTGCTTAAATACAACCTTCTGAGTCTGTTCAAAACCAAAGAGAAGCATACCAGAGATGAAAAGGGAATGAATATCTGTTGAGAACTACAAGGACATTGCCAGGGCATGCAGAGATGCTGTTAGAAAGGCAAAGGCTCAGCTTGAAGGGAAATTAGCAAGGGATGTGAGGAAGGACAAGAAAGGGTTCTTTGGGTATGTAAACAATAAGCAGAAACAGAAGGAAAATATTGGCCTGCTGTTAAACAGGAGAGCTGAAGAGGCAGAAGTTCTCAACACTTCCTTCACCTCTGTCATCACCGGTACTTTTGGGCCCAGGAACAAAAATCCAGGTTGATGGAAACACAGACCCAGTGTCAGTGAGGGAAAAATTGGGGTGTGAGCTATTACAGGAGCTTGGCCCCTGGAAGTCAATAGATCCTGACAATATCCATGCAAGGGTGCTCGTAGAGCTTGATGACATCATTGTGAGGCCACTCTCTGTAATCTTTGAGAAGTTGTGGAGCGGGGGAGACTGGAAGAGGGCTAATGTCACCCCCATCTACAAGAAGGGCTTAAAGGAGGATCCAGGAAGTTATAGTACGTCAGTCTTGCTTCATTATCTGGAAAAATTATGAAACAAAGCCTCCTGGGAACTATCATAAGTCAGATGAAGCACATGATTGGGAAAAGACAGCATTGGTTCGCCTAGGGCAAGTTGTTCTTGACAAAGAAGATCTTGATCACCTTCTATGGCAAAGTGTTCATTATGGTCCCTTGTGATATGACAAAAATGTAAAGTTGTAAAACTGGCCAAGACCATTATACTTATATCAACCTGTCCAACTCAGCCTGTGCTGATTAATTCAACTATCATTTTTGCGAGGTGTATTGGATTATTTTACTCTATACTGCTGTCATAACTAATGGTAAGCCAGAAGCATCAGAGATTTTTGCACTTGCAGTATCACTTTAAAAAGTTACAAGGTATACAGTAGTATCAGGTCTGCAATGGTATGTATTTAAGATTTCAGTTTATTTTGGTATCTGAAGAAATTGGATAAATGTCATCAGTTATAATTTGTGTGACATCTGGTCTAAATTTGGCTTCTGCTATTGTTGATGATTCTACCTTTAATGGTTTTGTTCAATCTTGGTTCAAAAGTTAATAAACAAAGTAAAATAACTGAGAATTATTAAAGGAATAAGCATAAACATTAATCTACTAACATTACAGTAAAAATGTGCTTGTTTTTGCAAGTACATTTTTCAAAAAGAAAAACTATGTTTTCTTTCGTATCATATATGAAATGTGTTTAAATAAATTAAGATAGTGAAATACAGCTGTAAAATATGCACTACCAGCTAAATAAAATACTATAATCTACAGTATCATTATTGGACTGCATTTCTGACTTCTACGAAGCTGACTAATTTATCATTTGTATACTCTTCTAGTTCTTGTCAGTGGCACTCAGCTTAGCTGCTTATGGGGCATAGACATTGACAGCGGGAGGTGCTGTTTTGAGAAACATTCAGCATAAAGAGTTGTTTCTGTGAGATATAATACACTTTAAAAAAAAATCAATGTAAAATCTAATGTGAATTTTTAATATTTTAAGATCTGGCTGTAATGCATGAGAATGTAAGAACTGATAATAGTTAGGGATGACAATATGAATATTACAGAAATTTTATTTTCTGCTATTTAGTTATTTCTTTGCTACTGTGTGGGAAACAAATTGATTAGAATATTGAACTGCTGATCCAATATTAGAATATAATTCTAACTATAAATAAAAGGCCTTATTTTGGGGGTTAATAGTGGTAGTATTGCATTACTGCAGAAGTCAGCAATTCTGTTTGCAGGAAGTGAAGATTGAGATACAGGGTATTTCTAAGCAAATGCTTGCTGTGGTGACTCCTTTTGTGTTTTTAATTTAGAGATTTAAAAATCCCTCAACTTTTAAAATCATGCAATATTTATTTAGAATAGTGATATTTTGATGCAGAAAACCAATAAAATACATCTGCTATGTCTTGAAATCTTAATTTTGTTCCATCTGTTTGGCAAAGCATGTCCCTAAGACACCTTCTGAACTGGAATTGTGAGTGCTTATCACTTGTAAACATTTCAATAACTTGTGTTTTTATCATGCACCACTGAATTTTATACCTTTGCTACATATCAGAAGCCTAGTCCTAAAGCTGTTGGGTATTTTAAGATGTAGAAACGTTTTGGAATTTAGAATTAAACAGATCAAGTGCTCTGTAAGATTTTCCAGCATATATGTTCTCTGGTTAGATGATGACAGTGAAGATTCTTCTTTTGACTCTGTGTAACTGGATATGCTCTCAGGCTCACTTAAATTCAAATGTTTTGTCTGACTGGAAACATCAGGGTTTATTTAATTTTATATACATTTTATTATATTTTGTTTATAACACAGGGATTAAAAAAATACAAAATTATTCAAGTTGAAAGCCCTCAGCCCTTATTTGAGTTCTCAAGTTCAGAGTAGCTAAAAAAATCTAGCTGTAATTCTAACCAAAGAATGCAATTTTCCTTTTTCTCTTTCTAGGAGAGAGAGAAAATTTTTTCAGAAAGATCACCACTTCTGTATTCAGAATTATTCACAGCTATTGTGAATGAACTGTAGTTGAAATGAAATGTAGTTTTCACCATAGAGGTGCTACATGAATGTTATTTACCAAAAAATATAATTTCTTCTGCAACTCCATGGCTAAATTGCTTGTGTAAATTTTATTTTTGTGTTTAAATGAATACAAGTTAAGTCTCTTTGATCCTAGAAAGACCATCATTCAGAACTCCTGTGTATATTGCAAGTACTTCAACATCTTACTTTCTGACAATTTTTTCTTTTTTCCATACAGAATCGATAAATAAAGTATGAAATGAAAATTCCTGCACTGTATTTCTGCACTGCTTTGGAGATAAAGACTTACATTATTTTTTCCATAAGACACTTTATATATTCATTTAGTCCTGAAATTACTGCGTTTCTGAAATTATTACAATATCTTTAAAAAAAGCAGCTAAGTACGGATTGGATTTATTAATTACAATAAAAGAGTCAGAAGTATTATAGCATTTTATATCTGCTGTGGGTTTTTTTTAATTACTTTATCTGAAGAATAAATCTCAGTATTTTGAGTTTCATAACTTTGTCCATATTTGTGATCTGTGGTTAATAACAAAATCATCGTTTGACTGAAAACTTAGCTATGGAGAGATTTTTTTTCTCATGCTACCATAATTCTTGTGATCTTATACAAATCCACGGACTTTTCATTATTGCTTAGGTTTTAAAAAAATAAGGCAGAACAGGATACTTTCTTCAGCTATGATCATGTAGCTCTCAATCAGAATTTCTTATGCCTGTTGAGTGTCTGTCTTCCAGGATTCTTACAGTCCCCTTTCTTTCTGAACAGAATGTAACAAACCACTTATGCTGATAAGGGAAAAGTTGTTGAGGCCACTAAGTCTATGCCAGAGGAAAACTGTGGCATCTGCTTATTTTATCTTCCCCAAATAAGAAAAATCATGGTTTTTGCATTGCAGTGATGGGGAATTGAGGCATATATACAACCCTTACACACTTGGGAGGATGTTATCATCTGTTCTGTAAGAAAGAATTAATAAATCTGAATACATGTTGCTTGGTTCTGTGGCTCAGGTCAAACAGGATTATAGACTTAGTGGTAAAAGGAAAGAGAGAACCTGGCAGAATTATGTCTTAATTGCCAGATGATTTTTCTTCTTCCTTTGCATGAACAATAAAATCCGTTAAAGAAAATCTTGTTTTCCTTAGATTCTGCCTTTGACAACAAAATGTATCAGTTGGCAGTTATTCGTTACTGGTTTTGTCACTTTCTACAGAAGAACCAATCTCACTACTAGATATATTGTAACCTGACTGCATTGCATCATTCCTCTCTTACTGCTGCACTTGCCTTTTTTGCAGTCACATTTTCAAAGAATTTTTATAAAACGTGATTTCTCTCCCTCCTTTCTGGGGGGGGGGAGAAAAAGACATAGACTTACAGAAATGGAAAGATAAGAGTAAACAAGGTCCACAGGGAATTGTCTTCAGTCCAGTCTTCTTTATTTTCCCCACTGAAAGATTGCCAGAGACATATAGTCAGCAATCTGTGTCTGGATTCCACACCCAGAATTTGATTTCTCTCTCTCTTTTTTTCCACATTTTTTTCATTTCTTTTGATATTTCATGGATGCCGGACATCTATGTATGCTTGTTTCACTCTCAGAGTGTTTGTCACAGACTAGAAAGGAAAAAGGTTGGAATGGGTCAATTTTGTACCTCAAATGGGAACTGTTAGGTCACCCTCCTTGGTTGCTAGAACACCATGGACTTACATGGACTGTGTATTGTTTCATCAGAAGAAAGATTTGAGGATGAGCAACTGTACAACCAAGAACTCCTGTAACTGTGTTTTAAAACCAAAAGTCTTAACTGAGCACTGATTAAAGTGTAATTTTTTGATCAAATTTCATCACATACTGAATCATATTCTACTGAAAATGTATTGTTTTGGTCTCAAAAGTTTGTCATCTCATCTTCTCTACATAAATAATCTTAGCTAGGTTGCTTCTTGGCATTTGCTGTTAAACAAGACTAAATAAAGAGGCTAGAGATAATTCAGAAAGAAAAAAGTGATTTTCCTTTCATATCTCTCAGTTGAGTATTTGCCATATGGGTTGCTCAGCATCACACTCTCAGCAGGTCTAATTTATGGTAAACACACAGTGAGTGAACAGAAAAAAAAGGGCAATGAAAATATTAATATTCTCCCCTCACTCTATTTTTTTTTAAACCTAGCTGAACTTATTCAGGTTCAGCCTATATAGTTGTGGCATTTAGCTGAGTATGTATGTATTTGCCACTCTCCTGGGAGTTTGTGGAGACTGAAATGCTGCACTTCTCTTGCCACGATACTGATTTGTTGAAGCTTGCATGGCAGTGTGTAAATTATACCTTCCTTGCTCCAGTCTGGCATGCTGCCTGCTGCCCCAAGGCTGTGCTTTCTCCATGAAGGGCAGTTGGTGAAGACATTACTTTTCTTGCTGTGGTTTGCATGCTTTAGCTTTTCTCTGAGCCTCCACGAGAAGACCACCAATTGAATAAATGTATTCGTCTTCTGGGCCACTGCTAGCATTTGAATGAGGCATAGAAAGCAATATAAAATAAATAGTGGTATGGATTTTTCTCAAGACTCACAACCATGGAAATCCACAGCATAAATATTTGGAAAATCTCCTATCTCCCACAAATTCTTGTTGCTTTCTTTGCCTCTGTGGATTGCCTTCTTGCTCTAGGGACTTTGCTGCTCTTAACTGTCCTTCAAGGACTCTAGAACTTGATCATCCCCACTCCTTGCATGTATCAGCAAGGAGTATTAAAAAATACCCTAAAATGTGTTTTACAATGAGTAGCAGGCATATTTGATCAAAAGAAACTCCATGGCATAAACAGATGCATTGTTCTGAATAACAGAAATTGCTGCCATTATGCAGTTGATATTGTAATTGGAAAAGGAAATGGCTACAAAAGGAAATGCTTTTAAAAAGCAGTGGTTTGCATCCTGCCTTCTGCATTATGGTTATACAGTAAACCTTTGTAATACATATACTTTCCTTTCTGTCTGGGTACTTTCTGTACCCAGCAAGAAACCTGCACGTTCCCATTCCAGATCTGGACTCAGACGAGAAGGACTTGGGGGTGCTGCTGGACAAGAGGCTGGACATGAGCTGGTAATGTATGCTCACAGCCCAGAAAGCCACCTATGTCCTGGGCTGCATCAAAAACAGCATGGCCAGCAGATTGAGGGAGGGGATTTGCCCCCTCTATTCCACTCTCCCTCTACTCACTCTCTCAGGTGAGACCCCACCTGGAATACTGTGTTTTGGGATCACCAGCACAGGAAGGACATTAACCTGTAGGAACAAGTCTGGGGAAAAGCCACGAAGATGCTGGAAGGGAGCACTTCTCCTGTGAGGAAAGGCTGAGAGATTTGGGGTTGTTCAGCCTGGGAAAGAGAAGGCTTAAGGATGACCTAATTGACGCTTTCCAGTATCTGAAGGAAGCCTACAAGAAAGATTGATGGAGACTGTTCACAAGGGGATATAGTGACAGGACAAGGGGGAATGGCTTCAAACTGAAAGAGGTTTAGATTAGATATTAGGGAGAAATTCCTGACTGTGAGACTGGTGAGGCACTGGAACTGGTTGCCTAGAGAAGTTGTGGATGCTCCATCCCTAGAACTGTTCAAGGCCAGGCTGGATGGAACTCTCAGCAATCTGGTCTAGTGGAGGGTGTCCCTGCCCATGGCAGGGGGGTTGGAACTAGATGATCTTTAAAGTTCCTTCCAACCCACACCATTCTGTGATTCTGTGATAATTCAGAATTGTTCATGATTTGGATTTAGAAGAAAGTGCAATAGTCCTGCATTGTACAATCATGATATAATTTCCTTTAGGCAACATTTTTTCTAAGTCTTCAAGAGGAAATATTCAATTTACAACACCTGCAGGTATTTAGTTCAAATAAATATGGAAGTCTTTCATTGGATCCTGCAAAATGTTTGTCTCAGCATGGTCGCCAGAAGCTGCCAGTGTGATCCACAGGTTGCTTATTTAGCTTGTATAGTAGTATTTGCAGTTATGTTTGATTTCCCCTTGTTTCAGTCTTTTGAAAAGGGATTAATTGAAATGGCCAGTTTTGTCTCTCTCGATGTTATTGGGTATTTTATACTCCTCTAGTCTGCTGCATCTTGTTGTTCTTCACAAACTAGTCCACAAATACTTGTAGACGGATAAATAAAAAATATTGGTTGTTTTATCATCTAGTACAAATTCCTCCTTCATCCTATATCATTAGCTTATTTGTTTACAGTGTTCCAGTCAGTTACACTTACACAGATCCTACGAGGTAATGGAGTTGTGTTTTGTAGTAAAACCCAATATTTACTCAGAAGTCAAACCTTAGCCTTGCTTGCTGTGGACTTCGGATACTAGCAGCATACAGTAAAAGTCAAAATACAATTTTCAAGATGCCCAGGTAGACAGAACCGTGAAAGTAGTCCTTTTACTAATTCCTAATTATGCATTTCAATTTCTACAAGTAAGAGCTGAAGTCAGTTACTATTGTCACTAGTGACTATTTAGGACTCTCTGGTTTTTATACTTCAGCTATTTTAGAAAAATGTTAATTTACAGTGTCTACTGTCAACTGGAAGTGGTTGGAAGATTAAAGTAAATTAAGTGAAAAGTGATCCTTTGTGTACTACTGTACAAGTAAGTTAAGTGAGGAATGATCCTTTGTGTGCTGTACACTCAGTCATCATAAACTCATATTCTCAACATATTTAAAGTGATGTTGAATTTGGCTGTACTTTTGATCCATATGAAAGACTCAAAAAACAGGCATACTTTCAAATAGCCTTCTTCACCATCAGTGATATACCTGTGTTACTATTCTTCACAAAATGTGATAATAATGTTAACTGTTAACATAAAAACAAAGTTTGGCTCTGCAGAAGCAGCTGGAAACAAATAACCACAATATACTTAGATCTCTTGGTTTGGTTTGGCATATACTGCTAAAAGTTCCTCATATTTAGGAATTCTTCTAAGTGAAATGCTTATTTTATGTCTCAGCTGGTATGCTTAAGGGAATATTCATTTTTCAGTGGTAACATAGAATTTGATTTTTTTAAATTTTTTTTTATAAATTTAGTGGATTGAAACACTTTGAACAAAAAACTACATACATTTCTGGTCCTAATCTTATTCAAAGGGGTTTTATGGTTCTAATTCCAGCCTTTTCTCATGTTTTAGATAGGTAAATCAGAAGGTTATGTCTTGTCCAACCCAGCAGGGAGCAGAACAGTCCTTTTCTGTGACATCCGGGAAGATGATTGGTTGAGCACTGATGAATGGATGTTTACTGGGTAGATGCTGCAGGTGAATTGAAAAGGAATTGTCTACAGGTTGGGAAGAGAGTCATGATAACAGCAGTATATGCTAAAACTTGAAAGTCGCAAGGAAGGGTATATGAACCTCATAAGATATGCTGGGTATTTTGTGCCTGTAACTCTATTATACTTTAAAATTTTGAAATGTGGTTATTATTTTGTAGATCTCTCTGCAAAGTTTCTGCCATGTAAAAGTGTACCGTACATTTATGTATGTGTATATATGTATATATGCACCGCATATATCTGAGACATATGACCTGTCTACCTGCCATATAACGTGCAAGTCTTGCTACATGGAAAATTAATTAGGCTCACTCTGTTCTATCTTGATCACTCTGTTTTATCTTTATTACTCATTTACTTTATTCTAATGAAATTTGGTGCTTAATTCTGTGTGTGAGGGTGCATCTAGATTTCTGACTCAGATAATGAGAAATAAATTTCTATCTTTCTGAATTTCATAAATGTTCTGAGAAAGCACCTTGCCAAAGTTTCTTGTTCCAAAGAATTGGAGAAAGGCCAGAGTTGCTGATGTACTGTTACCAGCTAGAACTACATTTCTGTATTAAGTTTGACCATATACAAGCAGTAAAACTGACTCAGTTATACTCAGTAGTAAAATCCTTTTCCAGAACAGCTTATTCTATGTGGCCTAAACTTTACTGTTGACAATGCAGATTTCAGAGATGGAAGATGCATTCCAGGTGAAAGTCAACTCAAAGAGAGGGATTTTCAGGTGCAGAGTGAGTTATTCTAGAGGTAAGGTACAGTCCGGTTTCCACTGAGGGCAAGTGTAATTGTAAGCAGATGAGTAGCAATGCTTGTATAACAGAGACATAGCCTAAGACAGTGTCTTTTATCTACAGTAAAATATTTTAATTTTTCTGGCTAATCAGAATGAAGATCAGGATGTAGAAATAATGGCATAATTCCACAGATCAAAAATCACATGGAGATACAGAAAAGATCTCATATTAGGTCTTAGTTAATAGAGTTTCATAATTACAAACAGTAGAGTTAAAGCTCTTCACAGAAATATAAATGATTTAGTTACAGTGGGCAAATGCTGATTTTAACAGAAAAGAGATTATTTTGAGTCAGCAGTTAGAAGCTGTTTCCCTGAAGAAAACATTGCCTTAGTTTTCCACTATCTGTATACTACCGGTTTTCTTGGTAGTCTTAAAGATATCCCAGTGGTAAAGCTTTAAAAAAGAGGACCTCTTGACCTCGTGAAAAAGTTAGTTGTTTGGAATGTTGAATGCAATTATATTGACATATGGTGATAATGTGATAAAGCGTAAGGGTTAAAGGTTGAAGGAACCATGGCTTGGCAATTAGCAATGTAAATGAAACATTCATTATCCAGCATGCTGAGAAGTTGATGAACTGTACAATAAATCTGAGCCCAAGTCACTACTGAGATAACTCATTTCAGACATAACAGTATTTATTAGAATCCTAGACATTGTTTTGCATTCTCTGATGAAATATCTTGGTATAGAAACATTTTCTGCGTTGATTTATGTGAAGTTAATCAATACTAACAATTCTCCATATAACGTAGAATAAAAAAGGGAGAAGCATGAAAGACATCAATACTCATTCTATCTGAAAAGATGCTTGATTAGATATATTGATATCTCTTTGGTGCATTGGCATTGGTATAACTCCAATGAAAATTGTCTCCAGTGACTTATATTAACTCATTTGAAGCCAGTTTTTCTCATCTTATGAGATATAATTGAAATCACAATCTGATCTAAGTAAGTAGACAGCCAGTTATTCAATGTTGTAAATTCCATTTATACATAAAAGGGAGTAATTTTTGGTGAGAACACAGGATGTAGACTTGTTTGAGGGACAACGCAGAACATGTTTACTCAGTATTTATAAGGTCTGTGAAGATGAGGATTGTTATCAGGTGTTATTACAGTTAACTCTACTTGTGTCTCTCTTAAAATAATGCTTAGTGCCAATAAAACTAGACAGCTAAATTTGTTAGCTTGATGATAGCATTGGTAGATTATCTTCCATTCATTAAACAGTTCTGTGAACACTTAGGAGGAGTTTCTAATAATAAAATAAATAATGCATAATTTTTTCAGTAAAAATAACTGAGAATTTAGCAGAAACCAAGACATGGAAATATCCACTGGCTTTCTTGCCAGTGAGATAAAAGAATTTTACTTCCACGTGATTGGTGGAAACAGGGTACATATTTGGTTTGTGCTAAAAAATGTTGAAGATGTTTGTGCCTTTTTAAAGGCTACCAGTTTATCATGGCCATAGCAAGTAATACATTATGTTTTCTGCTCCAGCTTTGCATCCATTTAACATTATTAGAAATTTTGCTTTACATTTTATTTTACATGTATTTCCCATTGTGGAATAGACAAATTTCTTACTATTGAGGCAAAATATTTGAGTAGATATGTATGAATGACATATAAACTCTGGGGGAGTATAACATAATATGCAATTTTTGTGCTACTTCTTTGAAATGTTATTCTTATGGATCATTATGAATCTTGAGAGATCACATAATGATTTATGAACTGAGAAAAAAAAGTGTTCTTTTAATCTTCTCGTCTCTGAGTATCTGATGCACATAATTCCCATTTCACTCATCAGTGTCAGCAAGAAATGCAGTATTTGTTCAGTAGTACAAGGAAATATAATGCACTGTTCAGAAGAATATTTTAATATGTATTCTATACAGAAGAGATAGCATTCCTATATGTATATATAATATGATATATTTGCATACTGTTCTACAGTGAAAGTACAAGGAACATGCAAGGAAAACTCTTAAAGAGTATTGGCTCCCCACTCCCTCCCCTTTATTTATTGTACAGAAAACTGTTCAGAGAGTGAGCTGACGTGGTATACATACTGAAGTGCTGAGACTTTCGTTGGAGTAGTAATCTGTAAAATACCTTGTATCTTCAATTTCTTCTTGGAATCTCTCTAGTTTATTATTCAACTGAAATTTCTGTGGGTCAGCATGGTACACAGGGTGAAGAATGCAAGATATGTTTGAGATCCTATGGGAAGTATGTAACTATGGTGAGAATTAAGTACTCTGAGTTCTTTAAATAGTAATTTAAACTAAAAAAAAAAAAGTCTTCTAAACTTCTTGGAGTAATTGAGATGGTTGAGTATTATAAGTCCCAAAAATAGGTTGCAAAACAGTTTTTATTGCAAGCACTACTTGATTTCTGCTGTGGCTGTGTCAGCATGGCTGTACTTTAAAACCCATATTGTGGGACCTTAGCACTGGGTGAAGTACAACTGGAATACTTGTTATAAAGACAGATGCACATACTGTATTTAACAGAGCTCTGCCAGAATTGAGAATGTAGCTACTAATTTATTTTACATTTGTGAGGAAAACAGTGTAAAGAAAGTATTTAATAACTCCAAAGGTGTATTTTTATAAAAATTCTCTAATTTATCTACCTTTGAATTTCTTTGAATGTCTGCGTAGCATTTACTTCTGTGGCTATTACTGTGCTTTCCCATAACAGTTAGGTGAGTTTGAAGTATTAAACTCTAAAGTATATAGTTGATCGTCCTTTACCCAGACTTTTAAAATTAAAAATGACCACAAATGAGTTAGTGTTCTGTTGCTTATCTTTCCTTTTAGAATATTTCATTGTAACATCTCTAATCTGAATAAACTTGCTGATCCATATCTTATTTCTACTATTTGAATAAACAGTGTTCTGAATTACAGTATTTGTAAAGTCTTAATTTTCTGAGTCGTTACTGTTCGGCAGTACTGGATCAACTTGAATTGAAATGTGTAAGCAGTAGTATATATGTGTGTTGATATACAAATATATTATTTTGAAAAAAAATATATACAGGCACTGTTGAAATGTGGAATATTCAGTATATATACAGGTTATATACAGTTCATATGAAATATTTGGTACATATACAGTAAAAAATACATATACATTAGATTTGTTTAAACAATTTTATTTCCACAGGCAGGTCTATCAGTAGCAAAAGTTGAGACCTCAAGTCGGAGTTTTGCCTTTACTAACTTTTAGGTGGATTCTTTAAGTACTGTGCTTTCAGTTTCTTAGTTTGAAAAGCTATTAGAATTTTAAAAGAAAGCTTCATGGAGAGGACTGGTCTTCTTTCATCTCCCATCACAGGCTAATTTTCGATTTCTTAAGCTTTCTTTGTCATGGTTTTAGCTGAGATTGAAATTTCCTTTTGGCTAAAGGTGGAAAATCCACCAATCATTGTAGTGTCATGACACCCAAGACAAGTAAGCCAAAAGATGCTATAGTCTTTATTAACTTTCTGAGGCAGAGACCACTTATGACTATATCTCAGAATATGTCTAATTTACTGCACAGTGCTTGAACAAACTTTATGGGAAAATCATAGTTGAGATGAAGGAAAAATAAGGCACTGGGAAACTTTTGGCATATGTAGGTACCTGCACATACACTGTGCACTTTTCAGAGAAGTTAAGGCAGAATTTGTTTTTATGGCATCCAACAAAATTAAATAATACTGTGACATATGGATAAGTTCTTGAAGCTCAAATTTGGAGCAATTTCTCATAATACAGTATCAAAAGGACTAGGAAGAGAAGAGCTCTATGTAAAGCTCCATAAATTTCAAGATATTCCAAGAAAAAAAATAAAGATTGTTCTTTCAGTAATTTTCCTGATTACTTGAGATGTGTCAGTGCTTATCAGACTACAGAGATTAGCAAGCACAGAGATAGAATCTGAACCTCCAGAGCCTGGCTGTAGTTAACATTTACTATAAGCTAATTACTCCGGAGAATATCTACAGTATGGGTGAAGGGTGCCTGTTTGTAAGGTGGCTCCCTAACACTACACACAAACAGTATCCACTTAACAGCTTGTTTATCCATATCCTGCTTACTGCTTAACAACTGCCCTATGGAAATTACAGTCTTGGCTGAGAATTTTAGTGGTAACCTTCTTCTGTGGAAAATTGGAGCCTTCTGCTGTCTGAAGAGGGCATTGCTTAAGGTGAAGTGTATGATTTTTCTGTCTTGTCCTATATCCTCAAAAGTTCTCTGGTGTTTGTTGTTAGTAGGATATTTATTAACAACATGGAAACAAAATTATTTAGGTCTAGATGCTTCTGGAAAAAAACTCATCCATTAGTACATATACTAAAAGGCATTCATCCAGACTTCAGCATTAACTGCTGTTCAAAAATTTATATTACATAGGCAGCCTGAAAATCAGGAAAAGAACTGGACAAACAGCAATCTGCAAGTGTGCAAGGTCTAAAAAACTCATTCAAAATTAACAATTTCTCTACTCAGTTCATAGTTAACTTCCATTACTAGTTATCGTCTCAATAATTAAAAAAAAACAATCTCATTTATACCGTTCAACTCTGAACATGACTCAGTGGAAAAAGCATTCCAGGATCCTAGTTCCCTATTTCTTCCTGATTTTGTATCTAATAGATATCAAAAAATATTTAATTATACATTAAAAAATGAATGCCTGCTGGCTAGTTATCCCCAGTTATGTACTATGCTTTAAAGTCTTAAACAGAAGACTTGGAAGTAAACAAATAATCATATGTCAGTTTGAGATATAAAATAGGCTATAATCCAGGCAGCTGTTTCTTAGTTGCAGTGAGCTATTCAAGAGAGGAGAAACATGAAAAACACTTATTTCCTGCTAGAATCACAAGATACACACTAATTAGTTTAGCTTGTAAAGTTCCCCATAATTTTCATTGCTGTGATAGTTGCTCATATCTTATACACATATACAATCACACCCAATGCGAATAAGACAGCATTTACATGTAGGTTGAACCAAATGATTATAAATGAATTGAGGGATGTCTCCTGGGATTGGACATAAAGGTCTTGTAAACTGAAAATTTTATAAACAAACAGCTGTTGGGAAAATACCATTATGGTGTAATAGCTGCTATTAAAATCCATTAGCAATCTTGATGGCCTGTTTGAATTTGATGCATCATTTGCTCTGACAGCACTTCTTTCTAAACAATTTTGTAAAATATATGTAGATTATGAAAGACAGTAGTAATAGACTAGGAGATTAACACTGAATACACATTTTACTTCCATGTGCCAATCAAGCTTTGAAGAATGCTGTGTATCCTCCAGTTTAAATGTCAGCAAACAAACAGAAACACATTAACCTGAACAGCTGCAAAGCTTTCTCCATCACTGTGGGAGAAATACACAGCTCTGCAGAGATGAAGTGTTTCCAGGTTAAAAACCATGTTTCAGGCAACAAAATAAATCTCCAGCGTTTTCTAAGAGTTTATGTGCTCTCCTAATTGATGCCAAACTGTCATTCTTCCACTCACAGATCCATATACCACAGTGGATACCAGCTGCTATAGGGGTAGGTAAGGCATGTAGATCATGCTGCTACTAAAATTAGGCAGACTTCTAATGAGATTTTGAAAAATCTATATGCCAAGAACTATCTGAAAACTCTGCTTTTATGAACAGTTCAAGTGTCAGTGATAAAGCTAAACTGTCCCTTCAGAAACAGGTATGAGAACACATGGAGTAATGTGTCTTGTGTATGTAGACAGAAGCAGGGATGTGCTTATCTTGTTCGTGGATGCTGCAAGGGCACCATCTGGTGGGTGAATAATAAACATTAAAGCTTGGTAGAGCAATCAGATTTAAATGTCTTTTAATCAAGACTTTTTTGAAATGTTCTTATGCAGATGACATGATGCTTGTTATTGTACATACTTAGTTTCCTATTTCTTCCTGTACCTTGTGTTTTTCAATGTTTTATTCAATTATTCAATGAACTCTACAAAGCAGAGAATTCTTTGTAAGTATTATTTTGGTATAAACTCCTGCCCATTTTGTGGATAACCTCTTTTCTCCCCTTTCCTTTTATCTGTCCTCAATTTTTTTGTCATATCCTCTTTCTCCTCACTGATATCTGTAAACAGCTGTTTGCTAAAAGGTCTGGCAAAGAATGCCTTGTCTTGTAGTATTCCCTCTCATCACTTCTCCTCTCATTCCTGGTGGATGTTAAGTGGTTGAAGTAAACCTCACCTTGCACGTAGAATGTTGTTCTCCTGAAGTGTACAGCAGAGCTATGGTCATTTCACTTTGTAAAAGAGAGAAATTGAAGGGTTTGTGGTTTAGTGTAAAGAGATGTCATCATGGCTAGGCTTCACGAACGAAGATTTGGGAAGGGCTGTACCCATGGTTGTTGCAAGTGTGTTGGTGGCTAAAAAGGCCAATACGAGATAGACACGCCCATTTGCAAAAGGTACAGCAGAAAGACTCCTTAGGTGGTATATTCTACAAGGCACGATTCTTTCTGTGTTGTCTTTTCTCCTCAAGGGTGTTCCTGCGTGCGTTCTCAAAAGCATCCGCAGCGTTACAAATGGTGTGTCTCCAGACCTCCCGATTGGAGGCCAGAGTAGACCAGTTATGTTGATCAATATGGCCAAAGCTGAGATGTTGTTTCAGGGAGTCCTTGTATCTTTTTGGAGCTCCTCTCTTGCAGCAGCCAGTGGCAAGTTTGCCATAAAGCAAGATCTTAGGGAGGCGGTGGTCCTTCATCCCTGAGACGTGTCCTGCCCAGCACAGCTGTGTTCTCATCAACATGGCCTCAATACTTGTGACAGCTGCTTGTTGTAGAACAGATGTATTGGTCACATAATCTGACCAGTGGATGTTTAGGATTATGCGGAGACAGCGTTGATGGAAGCGTTCTGGGAGTCGCAGGTGGTGGCAGTAGATGACCCATGATTCAGATCCATATAAGAGAGTGGACAGCACAATGGCTCTGTAAACACTGATCTTTGTACTTTTCTTCAAGTGTTTATTTCACCAAACTCTTTTATGAAGCTTTCCAAAGGCACTGTATGCCTTTGCTAACCTGTTGTCTATCCTCCGTCAATCTTACCGTCCAAGGAGATGAGGGTACCTAGGTAATTAAACTGCTGGACTGATTTGAGCTCTGATTGGCCAATGGTGATATGGGGATGATGGAAAACTTCCTGAGGTGCAGGTTGATAGAGAACTTCTGTCTTCTTTAAGCTGACTTCCAGCCCAAAGAGCTCAGCAGCGTCTGCAAAGCAGGATGTTAAACGCTGCAGAGCTGCTTCTGTGTGGGCGACAAGGGCGGCGTCATCAGTATAGAGCAGGTCCCGGACAAGATGGTTTAAGGTCTTAGAGTGGGCCTTCAGTCACCTTAGGTTGAAAAGGCTACCATCAGTACGGTATCGGCGGTAGATACCGTCCTGATCATCAAGGTCTGCCATGGCCCTTTGGAGCATCATGCTGAAAAAGACTGTGAAAAGGGTTGGTGCGAGAACGCAACCTTGTTTCACACCATTCTTTGTTAGAAAGGGCTGAGAAAGTGCATTGCCATATTAGTGTAAAGAGATGTAAGTCAGTGTCTTAATGTTCTTTTAGCTGTGGACCATTGTGTCTCATTATCTTTTGCAATTTGGGCGTTAAAAGTTTTCTCTTTGTTAAGGATTATGATACAGCTCCATCAAAGGAGCTGTAGGTCTGTGATACTGCTCTTTATTCTGGTGTTGTCTTAACAGAGTTGCAAGAAGCCCAAACTAGATTAAACAGTAGATACACTATTTAACATGCATATTGTTAAAAGAATCTTTACTTTACTACTTAGCAGGTACTATGTGGTTCTGAAAATATATTATGCATTCCACTGTATGCATCTCTCTAGCATTCAGCAATAGATGGTCTTGTAATGCAAAGTGTAGCAGAGGTAAAGCCCTTGTGTCATTCCATATAGATTTTTTAAGTGTTTTCAAAGAAGACTGGATGCTATTTGGAGTCCGGCTTTCTCATTTACATGTTAATGTTTTTAATGATATTTTCAGAAAATAAATGAGGCCCTGAATTAAAAGACATTAATTTCACAGAGGTTAAAGTGAGAGAATTCTAAAAATGAACCAGCAAGGTAGAAAGCCTTAACTACAGGCCTAATTAATAAGGTTAATTTTTACTTCCATGAATTACTTCAGTTCTGTGAGTTCAGTAAGATCTGAATACATTTTAAGGACATTTTGCCTGAAAGTATAGTAGCAGATTGACCAACTTATCTTCATTACCTTCAGTGTTCAGACAACACAAGTTCAAAATGATAAAAAATTGTATTCAAAACTTTAGTTTTGAAACCTCAAATTATCAAATTTAGTAAATAAGCTGCTTGCTTATTGGATGAAATTTTGCTTTCACAGTGCTCAGAAGTACTCGTGTCTTTCCTTAGTGTGTTAGAAAGATGCTTCAGTCACAATGAAGCAGAGAGTAAACAAATGTTTAGGAATGGCTCAAGATTTAAGTGCCTGGAAGAAAGCTGTAATGGTGTGAGAAGACTCAGTTGTGCTAGCTGGAGTCACTAGTGCACACAGTGGAATTGCCAGCAGTTGGTAAACCTGTGTTATGCTTCGGGGATGGTACCAACCTAAAATAATTAGAATCAACAGAAAGTTTTGGAAACTAATTGGCCTGTCTGCTGAACATATTGAAAAATAATTATTTTTGCATGCCTCTCTTCCTGTAATGTAAAATCTTAAAGCACATTTTTGTTTACTGATCCCAACAAAATTGCTGTATTTTTGTTCTTTAGTAAAAAAAAAATATTTTTTTATTCACGTTCTCTTAGTCATAATTTTTTTAGACATTGAAGCTTTCATGTAAGTGACAAGTAATACTAAAATAATATGAAATGTATTCCAGTTTTTTTGGGTTGTGGTTGCTTAACTGCCTTTACATGGCAGTATCATCAGAGCAATGGTCCTGTGCCTCAGAGTGGTTAACTTTTGAGTTGTTTTTAGGGTACTATCTTGCTTTGCATTTCATTTGTCACTTTTATTTGTCTAATGGGAGGGCAAAGTGCAACTTTCTTAAGGATACAACCTGAAGAAAGCATGTATTCTGGAGAACTCAGTCCTGTTCATCCAAAATCTTCTTTACATACAGCTTGTATTTGGTTCTCAGAAAGTTGAACCATCTCGATGGTAGAAGCTGCTGTCTTAGCTACTGTATATGTAAGACAAGGGTGCCACAGCTAACTTTGTCCCATGTAACCAAGTGTGTGTCCCCTCAGAGGCATCTGTGAAGAACTTTGTCTTATCCTGTTTTTGCTTGTGTTGGTAATGACTCCTATTCTCTCTTTAGAGGGAACTAACTGTTTAATAAACGAGTTGCTAAAGGCATTTTGCTTGCATAACTGTAAGTGCTTATTAGAAGAATCCTTAGGAAAACTTAAATGATTTACAAGAAACTGAATGCTACTCTTATTTGTAAGAAGACTGGGATTCTTTGGTGGAAAAGTTTAGTGTACAGCATTTGACCACCTCTGTCTAATTCCTAGTTCAGAAACAGCCAGTGCAGATGAGATTAACTCAGTTCCATTGGTAATACGTTGATCCTTTTTTGTTTATGTGTCTTGGAGGAAGATGTTCAGCTTCCCTAGCAGACAAATTAACTGATTGAATGGAAAATGAATTCTCTTTCATCTCCAGTTGCATTCCAGATGACAGTTACTCCATATTGACAAGTCATTATGGGTGGTTCAAGCAAAGTGCCAATGATTTAGCATAAAGTGCAAAACTGACTTAATCTTTTACTTCCTAGAAGGGCCTTTTATGAAGCTTGAGTGCCTAAGAAATAGTGTGAATATTTTTTGTATTCTGGAACTGATTGGAGAATACTTAACATGTACATTACTGACATGTGCCAAGTCCTCTGAATTCACTGAGAGGATTCCCATTAACTTCTGGTTTGCGTGATTCTGAATTGGCCTATTCATTCAGGCTTGCAGAATGAACACCTAAAGGTAATAATTACTTTTCTATTTTTCAATATGCAGAGAACCTGTTTAGAATGGGGTATTTCAAACCCATGGATCTGTGGTGTTGAAAGAGAACATGTACTGGGAACCAAAGGGTGAAAATATAAAAAGACTGAGGTACAATCAAAGAGCATTCTGTCTCAATGGGAAACTGTATTTGCAATTAGAGAGATATGGGGCAATACAAAAAGACTAGCTAAAGATAAATTTTTAGAATGGCATCAGTGGTTCTTGCTATGAATTTAATTGTAATAGGAAGGAGATTGAGAAATTGGTAACAGAGAGTTCATGACAGGTGATAGGGCAAATAAAAAATAATGTAAGTCAAGAATCTGCAGCGCTGGAGGAAGAAAACTTGTAGGAGAAAATAATATTTTGGAGTCAGGAAAATGAATAGAAAAAGTAATGTTTTTGAGAAAAATGGTTTGTAAAAAGGCAGAAGAAGATGTGGCTAGATGAAACTGAAGGCTTCACCAGTTACTAAAATTTAATGTAACAATCCAAAGCTGGCATATTAACAACTTAGAATATATTAAAAGTGATAGATCTGAGTCCGGCATGAATGGTTCTTTTGATTTATTATCAGCTGATCATTTTCAAAGCAAGATTTTTTGTTTTGTATCAATTATCTTGCAATGTCATTTCTCCATCTATATATAAGGGGTGAAATAGCTTTAACAATTTTGTAACTATTCATTCTTGAGGTGAGATTGAGAGTTGCTTGCATAAATTAGCAAAGTAAATGTGATGGGGAAAAACGGTAAAAAGTAAAAAAAATAAATATTAAAATTGCCATATAAGTTTTAAACAACTTAGAGAAATTAAGGGCTTATAAATTGCTAAAAATTGTTAACTGAACCATCAAACAGAAACTGTATTCCTCATCAGATTTTGTTGGTTTGCCTTTTTTTTTCATTGATGAACTAATAATTTCACATTAAATACCATTCCCATTTAAAAGCAATTAATGCATTAATGCAATTAATGAGAGATGTCATCCCACAAAATATTTTCAGAATTTCTTCTCTTTCTTTTGACAGTTTTACCTGCAAGTTTTTGAGTTCCATCCAAAAGATTTTTACTGTTTCTATAGTCTATATTAGTGTTAAAAATATTGGTATTTTGTTAAGAAGTTGCGCTGAATGATTTGTTTAGAATTCTGCACTGGAGGAGTAGCTGTAGGTTTCCTTCTACTTTCTATATAGAAATAAGCTTTTCCTCTCAGTAGTAATAATAAGGAACAGGGCTGCTGTCAGATACAGGGGTACAATGAAATTTTGCTAGGCCGTATCCCAATGACATCGGGTGGAAACATTTGCTGACTCTTCTCTTTGGATTGCAATAGAAAGTGTTGCAGCATTTTTTCTCTCCTTTACTGAAGAGGGGACAGGGCTTGCTTCCATCAGAAAAGAAGGGAAAAAACACAAACAGCCCTACCCCAAAAAAGACCTCAGGACTAATGCGGCTATATTATTTCTAAATATGCTCTTGGCTGAAGACTGATGGTTTATTATTAGCTTGAGTGAAAGTAATTTTCAAAGTTTAGGAGCAAGTTATTTCTTGTTACAGACACAGAGGATATATGTGATATGTATAACATGAAATGTATTAATGTATATATAATTTTTCAGACTGTCCGCCTGTGATGGTATCTATTTACAATATTGCTAGCTTCTTGCTATTGAAAAGTGTTTTTAATGGTACATCTAGTCTTGCTGTCTCCAAAATAAAGTGTTCCCGAAGTTGGAGAGAAAGTATTATTTCATTCCTCTGTAGTGACAGCAGCTAAAGAGATATAGCACTTTTCGCTGGACAAAACTTCCTGTGTATGGGAAAGTGGCAATAGTATAATGTCATTGTTATGACAAAGCAAGCTTCCATTCCCAATTTAAACTGCAAGCATTAAAAATGCACATAAGAGTAGCCTACCATCCTGCCTTGGCATTTTGTTTTTTCTTTGATTATATCTTTATGAAGAATTAACATTTTGATACAGCATTTGTTCATGGGTTTGCAGTGGTTAAATCAGTAGTTAATGAGGTTCGTCATATAATTTGAGCTTGTAGTTTGTTTATGCTAGACCAACTTTATCCATACCCCAAACAAATTATCTCTTATAATCACCAGCCTGAAGATAAATCTCTAAATGTTTTTCTGATGATAGTGCTGTGGTTGGCAGGTGTTAGAAGTGCCTCCCAGGGACAAAGATTGAAGATAGGCTTATTCTCACAAATCCTTCAGGCGAGGTTGTTTAGCTTTCTATCCTGTCATCTGCAGAGGAGCCTTGTATGGTGCCCTGCTAATGAAATCTAATAGGCAAAGGTCATATATCTTTATGAAGAAAAATACAGAGCTAGTGAGTGATAAATGTGCTTCATGGGGTTCAATGGACGATGCTTAGCGATAAAATCCATGTTTAAACAGTGTTTTAAGTGGCTTGGCATACATATCTCTGGGTTTTGTGCCTTAACTAATTTTTATAACAGTGCTCATTACTAGTGATGGGAATAGATAAATACAAAAATAGTTGAATATGCGTGCAAAGTTGTCTATCTAAATAAAGAAATAGGTGGGGACTCCGAGTGGGTAATTAGTTTTCAGTATTCATAGCATAATGATTAAGATGATTCACATAGCAGTACACAGCAGTATTGTATTTAAATTTGAAAGCTCTATTGATGAGCAATAGAAGCATACTAGCTAGTGTGAAGATGTGAGGATTTAGGTAGATTCTAACATCAGTTGTAAATCAAAAATGCCTTTGTCAAGTGTCAAAACATATGTTAAAAAAAGGGGGGGAATAGAAACAAAACATGCTGGTGGCAAATTTCAGATAGAACTCCTAAACAATGCAAGTCAGTGCCTTTAAGAAATTGCTAATCTGAAGTTAGAAGAAATCAAATAAACCAGATATTTTTTGAATCACTGCTGTTTTTTAGGAAGTTACCAGTTCATTTGCTATAGTTACACTGCTGAGCAAAGAGACAGTTCAATAAATCAACTCAGGCTTGATGGATTTTACAAACCATTGCAATGAGCGTATGGAAGAGGAAAGAAATCTCTTAGTATTCCCTCTTTGACAAAAGGATATGCAAAGAGCCTGAATGGATGAACGGTTGATTAATTTTACCAGAAATTTTCTTGACAGGCAGAAATGTGTTTTTGCATTACCATGTTTGCATTGGGATTTTTTGTAAGTTATGAATTATTACATATAACCTTACACCTGAGACTTAGCTGGCTAAAAGAGACACTTCCTGGTCAGTGTATATATGGTTGTAATGTTTCATATGTTTTAATTCATCAGTCTGGCAAGTCAGCCTTTTGCTTCTTGCCACTTGCTGATCACTGAACAGTGAAATCAAATATTGTGTGTGACTAAATGAACCTTGTAAATGAAGTGGTATGTTGTGTCTTTTCAGTATTTTTAATTGATTTACAACTATGGAAAGATCAGATGGAAGTTCTTAACCTAGAATCAGAAAGCAGGATAATATTAAGGAGAATAAAAAAGTGTATCATAGCCTATGTCCACAAAGCCTATTGATTAATAAGAAACAGTGCTTCTTTTTCTGATATAAGTTTCTGAGGTAAATAATGTATTAGATTGTGTATACTGCATTGTACTTTAGTATGGAGATATTTCCTCTTAACTTTGTACACATTTTATGCATATTTGCTTATAAATGTGGTGCATAAGGAGGTCCTTTAGATGTTGGATGTTGGATACCTATGGTTTCAAAATAAGAGACTTCCCTCTGCATTCAGTTTCCTCCAGAAAAATATGTACATACTTATTTCAACCTTTATATTATCTGGAGAGAGTACATTTCAACATAGTGCAAGTACATTTCCCTGTATTTCTCTACTTGGAGCAAAAGTCATAGTGTTACGATTGCAAGTTTTCTAGTTTGTCCCTTTAATGTTTTACAGAGGCAGAGTTTGAAAGACAAATTTGAAAAAAGAGGTGGCATTTAAACCTTTAAACTTGAAAATCACAGCTATATGTTTTGCTATATTTTGCATTTTTACTAATTCAAAACTACTTACCCTTCAACTACCAAAAATGCTCAAAAACGGCAGCTTTGTCTTAATCAGTCATGAGTTTTTTATTACAGAAAACATCCACTAATTACAAGCACTTTGAGTTTCTTCCTTTAAAGATGGAAATAAATAAGCAGTTTCATGTTTGTATCACTAGACTAGATGATGTACATGCATTCTTTGATTCCTGTGCTGCTGCAAAACTTTTTTTCTTCTAGATTTTGAAGTCACAGCAATCTAACATAATTTCACAGCATCTTATGTCATTTCAGTGCACACACAACAGTATGCAGACCATTGCCTATGTTAATGTCTTTAGGTTGTGCCCTCAATGTGGCCTTATCTTATGCATTAGTGGCAGTGCCTTAACAGGGCTTTATCTCCAGCCCTTCTGATCTGTTACTTTTTCAACTATTTGTGCACACCCCCCACACCAGGGAGCATTTCTGACTGTTTTATTTCAGATAGTTACTTGTACACCTCAGCATTCTGGGGAGTCTGTCTTGTTCATGGAAAAGAACTTGTGTTCCTTCAGGTGGATGGCAGTGATGGACACTGGTTGTAGGTATTCCAACTGGAGGAAGAATGTTCTAAGCCAAATGGGCCATTATGATATCCTTATATTACATTGATATCATAATGTCCTTTAAGATGCATTAAGATACCCCAGGTACTAAATTCAAAGCTATCTCAGGTAGTTCTGTAAATGGGGAATAATGGAACTGCAGCTTGGCAGTTTAGCTGAGCAACATTTTTATATTTCAAGTTTTATGAGTGAGTTGAGTCTTTCCAGTCTTTCCTGGAAATGATGTGCTGTGCTAAACACACACAAAACATGGACATCTGTATAAGGTCTAGTTAATCACATGTTAAAATGGATAAGCCTGAGTTTGAATATGCAGAATTTGTACTTGTATGAAATACAAGTAAAACTTGTTTAGTTTCAGTGTGAATTCATAAAGAGGAGATCATTGTTAAGACACTATGATGAAATGTACCAGTGCTGTACAAAAGGCACTGTTTACAGTATGAGCCTGGCTAAATATGCCTTCATTGAACAAAGCATAATAATTTTTTTATTATTATTATAGGAGAATCCTTCTTTCTTCTTGGCTTTTTTTTTTAGCCATCTGAATTTTATAAAAGTAATAGGCTGTAAAAGCACATCTGTCACCAGTAGTAAGGGGTGTGAGCTCAGTTCTAAACAGGCATTCATTGCATTATTCCATATGCAGTGATTCACAATGCTATAGTATTTCCTGTTCAAAATCTTTCTAAATCAATGATTTAGATGCCTAAAGTTAAACAAAAGGTGTAGGTTGTTATACAGCAAGATACTTTGTTCTTTTCAGAAGATTGATAAGTATCAGTGTAGAAGAGCTGCTATTTTGTCATCAAAATGCACAGTAGAAAAATGCAGTCTTCCCTTACAGAAAAGACAGTTAATTTTTTGTAGAGTGTTTTCACCAGTTGTGTTGATAGAAAAAAAGAGGTAAAACAACAAATACACTTGTTTGTGTTTCTGGAGTCTTATAAACATCATAGTGTTTATATTGTTCTTTCATATTTTGGTGACCTTACCTTAAAAACTTTTTATAAAAAAATGAGTATTTTTTTGCCTTTTTTTTTTAAAAAAGGAGGGGGCCTTGTAATTAGCTGGATTTACAACAAATGGCACACAGACTGTTAGCTCTGCATGTGTGCTATAACATTGGTGTTTACCCTATTATATTGCAATTTAAGTATGTCATAAAGTTTTATCAGTGATCATATAGAAATAAACTAGAATGCAGAAGAACCAACCATGAAATATTAAGAGAATGCAGTGTGAAGCAATATGTATTGACTTCGGTGTTGTGATAATTGTGTCAGTTGTGAAAATTGTAATGGGATACAATACTCCTCATTTATATTTTCTGACGGTTGGGTATTTTTACCAAATGAGTTGTCAGCAGAAAGGCTTCATTAGACCCATCAGGGTATCTGCCCATGAATAACGAATTCCAAACTGTACTGACAGTTTCCTTGAGCCAAAATGATGGAGCATCTCTGACAAAAGCCATATTGTGCTCTCCATGTGAGGAGTGTGAAGAACAAAAGAGACAGTTTGTTCTTAATTTGGTCAGGTTAATATTGACACAGTTAGCTTAGAAGAGTCAGAAGTGTATGTAATGTACACTTGCAGTGATCACTTCAGTAATTGGCTGTTGGCTTCTTGAGTCAGAAAGTATTCCAAGAGACAGAATTTACAGATTCTCTTTGAATATATCTTGGAGATTTTACTTGTTTTAAAGAATCATCCAAATTTATAGTTATGTAAACTATTAAATTTTAAAAAGAGATTCCTGTAAGAAAACTGAGTTTCAGAGAAAGAAGTTTCACAATAAATAGCCTAGATAAAATGGTATTTCTGAACAAAAATACATAATAACTGAACAGGCCATGTTCAAAAATCCTTCAAGAGTCTGTGGATTTCTTAAACTTTCTCATAATGTTTCTCTAATTGCTAAGAAAAATATTTGTAAGTTTCAGAATGTTCATGATATTGTTATGTTACAACATCAGCTATTTATATGCATTAGAAAAAAAAAGCACCATTTTATTACACATGTTATTGTCAGAGGTGGGAGTGGAAGGTTTAGACAAAATTTATTTAAAAGCCCTGCCGTTGTATCACAAGGTGCAGAAAGGACTCCTTTGCTTTTAAACTCCTTTTCAGAGAGGAGTCTAGGTGCAGCTAAATCCAATCTTAGCCTTGGATTGTGTCAACAGTTTAAATTTAAGGTATTATAGAGGTGTGATTGAACAACTTTTGTCCCATGGGTTTTAATGATTGGCAAAATGAGAATATTTATATAAAATGAATAATTTATTTTATACAAATGATCAGACAAAAGATCTTAATTGGAACTATTTACTACACAGCATAAAAGCTAAAACTGCTATTAGTATGGTATAAGATAGGATAGGACAGTGCATTATATTGAAGCAATTATTGAAACAATTATATTGATGCTAGCAAAAAGAAATAATTATTAAGTAGAAATTTGATGTAATTCACCCATACCAACACTGGTGGGGAGATCTCTCTCTCAACCTCGAGGAGTATCCTTGGTGGGCGTCCCCAGCCAAGGGAGGAATCTCCGTGCATACACCACAAGAAGGGTTATGTTAGAAAAACCCAACTGTATGAGAGGGGACTGGACTTTTATAGTATAAGGTGACTGACTGCTAGTCACAGATCTACAAGCCAGCAGACTAGCTTATCTGTCACATCCTGTTGCAATAGCAGGATGTGTATTCAAAGTCTGGTGAACCAGGATGGTCTTAGCACAAGATGGTCTTTAACACCAAGACAGCACCTAGAGCCATCTGTTGATAGCTTGCATTATATTGGATTTTAGGTGTTATCAGAGGTAGGCTCTCTTGCCACAGTTATGACACTGAAGTTCTCCAGTAGTCGTATTACTGTGAACTATGCAAAATGTATTTACTACTAGATTCTATTTATTTCAAGTACATACATTTCAAGTACACTTACAATCCATTTTTTGTTATAGATGACTTATGACAACTAATAATGTTTACATATGCTGTTTATTAGTTAATGTTTAAGCCAGTACATGCTAATAAAGATAAGTAGTATAAGCATGACTAGTTGACTGACCTTTGTCATCATTTGGCTGTGTCAGTGTATTTTCTACAGTAATTCATCAACAGCATATTTTACAGTACTTGTAATTAATTTGGAATGTAATTAATTTAGGATTTGTTAAACTGTAATTTCAGCTTAACAGTTGAATTGATTTGCATTTTTTCACTTCTGAAGAAAATGTTTTATTTTCTGTAAGCATTTATAATATGTGCAACATTCTGGTTTTTACTTAGGTTAGTAAATTTGTGCAAGAGTCCATATATCTACAAGCCTTTCAATATATACTCTTTGGTGGTTTATAAGGCTTTCTTGTTTGCAACTGTCTTTATTTATTTGAATTAAACTCTTAAAATAAATTATTACCTAAATTAATAAAATTAACTAACAATAATAGAATTATCTTTTTTTATTTTTAAATTAATTATTATTTTAGGTTTTGATTAATAGCCTAGTCAACAAAAAAATTGATGAAGTAGGCTCATGATGTGTAAGACATAATCAGATCTGGCTTTTTTTCAATAGTTTGTTATAACAGCATTGTATAGCAAACTTACTCTTTAACCTTTTCTTGTAAAAAGTTCTATTTGCCTTGTGTTTCATTTCTGGATGTGCTTAATGAAGTAAAAGTTTATGGGAAACATTTATTGTTGCTTATTAAAATTATTTTTATGGGAAAATTGAGTAACTTACATTGTAAGGTATTATTTGAACATTAATTATTGGTTAGTAGTAGTAATGTAAGAAGCCTGTACGTTATTCCTCATGCCACAGAATGAGGAATTGTGTTTTATACATTTGCAGAATAGTGACTTTTTTGTCAGAAAGTTTTTCTCATTGACAGGCTATGGAGTCAAGTAATAAATGGGATGTGATCAGCATAATTTTGCTTTTCTTTGACTGTGGCTTGATGTGCCTTAATTTCCTCAGTAGTATCAATTGTATATCACTGTAAAGCATCTCTTGCCCTCTTGCACTTCTAAATCCTCAACTAATTAACGTTTTCTTTAAAAATGCTTTCTTTCAATGAGGTGTATAGTGCTGGCACACCTATACCCATTTTAATGCTGCTCTGAGCAGTCTTTCATCAGTGGATAGTGTTTTGCTGGTCCGTTAGGAACCCAGTAAGAAAAGCCTCTCTGAAGTAACTTCCAAAACCCTGTTTATTAGTGCTGGCATTATAAAGGAGAAAACACTGTAGTTAATTGTATCTCTAAGTTGTGGTATCCCTGAGAGCTGTAGCATTGAATAAGCCTCCAGTCCATGCACCAGCATGCTGGAGACACCCTGGTCATAGAAGATATTTCCACCTTTTTATCATTTTAGCTATGATAGGAGTTTCTTACAAGGAAACAACTCTGTTCCTAATTTCTACTACCAGATATAAAGAATGTTAATACAAGAACTTTTTGCTGCACTTTTAGATAAAGACAAAGACTCACAGGTGAAGTAATTACTAGTATCAAGTGGATGCTGTCTGCAGGCTTCTCTGGTACAGTTACCTGGCCAGGTTTATTTTGCACCAAAGGAATATATCTAGAACAACACAGTCTGAAGGGCAAGCTAGAGAAAAACATTTAGTACATGAGTGGTCTCCTTCTCAACTTGTACCCAATGTAGAGGGCCAGGTAGACTGCTCAGTTAATCTTTGTGCTTCCCTCAGTCATTGTCCTAGTTAGAACAGCTAGGTCCAGTTCATCACTGTATGGGTGTAACCCAAAACTGTGTATTCTATAGCCTTCCATGCCATTTCCCAGAAACTGTTGTCAATAGACTATTAACACCCTCTGCCCAGAGCAGCCTGACTCATCAGGCTACAAACTAGGTGCTAAGAGGCCTTCGAGATAGAAGGGTGTTTTTGTCCTCAGCCCATTGAGGAACCCCTTGCCCTGAGGGAAGTACTGAGCATTCCTGCCTGAACTGGAGAATATATAATCTTGGAGTTTTGGGATTTTTTTTAACCACTTGTGGGATCCAGAGGAAGACTGCAGATCATCACTCTCAACCAAACTGCAGACCACCACTCTCGACTGGACTGCAACCACCACTTTTAACCAGACTGCAACCACCAGTCCTGACCAGACTGCAACAGCACTCTCACCAACAGATGTTCGCCCTCTCCCTTTACTTTGGACTCAGGGGGTCCAAAGAACACCACTCTGTTCATGCCCCGGGGTGCTGGGTTATACATTAGGGTTTAGTGGGTTAAAACCAATTGTTTGTCTGTATAATTGTAATTATTGTGTTATTTTATTAAATTGTTATTCTGACTTATAATCTCTCTTTTGGGTTGAGTTCATTTTCCCCTGCTGGTTTACCTTTAAACCAGCACAGTCATCAACAGGCTGAGAACCTTAGGAATTAAAAAATACACACTGAATAAGTAAGTTTGAGAGCATGGAAGAAATTATGAGAACATGAAGTACTTTGATCAGGTAATCATGTAGGTAGTATAGGTCCATTATTGTTAGTATTAATGTGGCCCAATGTGAAGCTTTCCAGTCCTATTGCTCCATCAGGGATACGTACTTGACAACTTCCCCACTTACAGCAACATGCTATTGGATCACCTGCTGCTACATCAATTCCTTCACTGTACGATGTAAATTAGCAAAAAAAAGAGCACAATGCAAATTCAGATTTTATCACCTTCAGGGGCTTTACCACAGCTGTTTACCTCCTTGGTTCCTGCTCTGACTTGTAGAACTGACCTTTCATGTATGGCATTTTGTGCCATAACCATTGTCATAACCATTCCTACTTCTACCATGTGAATGTTGTGTCTTGTTCCATTCTATTCATAGTCTTTCTCTATGATGCCCTAGTGGTTCTTGGCCTTAGACTCTGGAAATACACCTCTGATTGCCCTGCAGGTACATATTGGCTCTTCGTGTAGACATGACAAGGGAGTTTTCCTTTGCCATGTTGGCAGGCTAAGAGGTTCCTTGCTCAAAATACTGCAGAAAATAGGATTTTTGGCACTCCTCAACCTACCATTTTGTCAGTACCAAATGCAGATTGATATGATGGCAGATATTATCAGTCAATGTCAGTTTCATGAGGTTTACATTTCAGTCACACAATTTTAACTGAAAATTTCTAATTGCTTGCATTTTCAGTGGATACAAGAAGGTGAAGCATCATAAGGTGATGCTTCACGAAAGTGAAGCTTGAAGACTGGCAATTGTTTAGAATGATAATTTATTTACCTTATTTATTTACCTTTCTTTACCTTTATTTACCATAACACGCCTTGCAGACTAGTTCCTAGATTTGCCCATGTTCCTCTCTGTGACCTCCCAATTTTCCTGAGTTGGCTGTGAGTGGGTAACTAAGATAAGAAGCTATCAGGGATTTTCAGATGGTTTTGAATCTGCTCTAGTTCAAATTTTTTATTTGAATAGATTTTAATTGCTCTAACTGCAGTTAGGAGTAGGATAACTGAATTAACTTTTCCATACTTAAGGACATTTTGGTACTTTTTTTAATCTACAAAATACTTGTGTCTTTAGAAAAAATGTTACTGGTTTGGACATTCAAACCTTACTCACAATAATTCCTCACCATAACCCCCTATTCAGATTTCGCATCTGAGTGTACACCAGTTAACTGGCAGCTGAATGTGCATTAATCTGTGTGAATTTCACATAAGCCTCATTTTTAGGTGCTATGCAATCATCAAAGTGGAACTTTATGTCTAATCTCAGAAAGGAATCTCTTTCCAAAGCATTTGACAAACAGATTTTTTTTGGTTTAAGTTTAACTTACAGGGAGGGAATGCATTTTATGGACACATTTGAGTAGATTAATAAATAGTGTTTGTATATTTGTAACCAAAACAGTAATTTATTACGTAGGAGACAGATGCAGGGGAATAACATGCCAAGCTGCGCATACAGTATGTTGTGTTCATGATGAACTGCTGTTTATTCAGGGCTAGTGTAGCTTGGCAGCACAAAAGAAGTCTTAGCTAGAAGATGACAAAAAAAATATCTCAAATGTAAACAGCAGAAACATAAAGGAAAAAATAAAATTTCTGTCTTTTTTCACTCTTAATTATCAAAACTGAGGACTGAAGAGAGACATTTATACTTTGTGCATTATGTTCCCAGTTGAGAAAGGTGGATATGTATGGTTTATTTAAAAATCTGGAAAACTGGGCTAGTCCAAGCATAAATGAGAATGGAAAGACAAATGTTTACCTCTTGTGTGTTTGGTGGGGGGTGTGTGTGAAAGTAAGCACTTTTTTTGATACAAAGAGTTTAAAACTAGTTTGCCTCACTCAGTCCTTATTTTGGGGAGGGGCAGGTAGAGGGATTTTTTTTTTTTCCACAGAATTCAAAGAGCAGGAAAAAATAATCTACAGTAACAATCCCTGATAAAATTGTATACAATTACATAACATCAACATGCACACACAGAAAGGGCTGCAAAATTAAGTTAGCTCATACAAATTCCTTTTGAGTGCTGGATTTTGCATCTCAATACTATTATTTTAACATCTATTATTTTAGATGAAATATTGGCATATGTTTGTCATATATTTATGACAAATTTCATAAATTATTTTTCTAATAAAAAAGGGGTTTTATTCAAGAAATAGCAATAGCTATATAGTATCACAGAATCATAGAATTATTAGGTTTGGAAGGGATCTTTAGAGATCATCTAGTCCAACACCACTGCCGAGGCAGGGTCACCGAGAGCAGATTAAAAGGAAGGCACCCAGGTCGGTTTTGAATATCTCTAAAGCAGGTGACTCCACAACCTCCCCAGGCAGTCTGTTGCACTGCTCTGCCATAGTCAGTATAAAGTTCTTCCTCATGTTACAGTGAAACTTCTTGTGTTTTAGTTTATGGCCATTACTCCATGTCCTGTCACTGGGCACCACTGAAATGAGCCTGGCACTGTTCTCTTGATGCGTGCCTTTGACATATTTATATGATTAATGGGATCCCTTCTTAGTCTTTTTTAACCAAACAGGCCAAGCTCCCTCAGTCTCTCCTCATAAGAGAGATGCTTCAGACCCCTGATCGTCATTATGGCCCTCTACTGGACTCTTTCCAGAAGCTCCTTGTCTTTCTTGTACTAAGAAGCCCAGAACTGAGCACAGCACTCCGGATGTGGCCTCACTAGGGCCAAGTAGAGGAGGAGGATCACTTCCCTCAACCTTTTGGCCACACTCTTCCCAATGCACCCCAGGATACCATTGGCCCTCCTGGCTGTAAGGGCTCACTGCTGGCTCATGGTCAACTTGTCATCCACCAAGACTCGCAGGTCCTTCTCTGCAGAGGTGCTCTGGGACTGGTCAATCCCCAGCTGCACTGGTACTTGGGGTTATTCCTCCCCAGGTGCAGGACCCTACAGTTGCCCTTGTTGAACCTCATTAGGTTTCTCTCCACCCAAATATTCAGCCCATAAAGGTCCCACTGAATGGCAGCACAGCCTTCAGGTGTATCAGCTGCTTCCCCCTGCTTTGTATCATTAGCAAAATTGCTGAGGGTACATTCTATCTCTTCGTTCAGGTTGTTAATAAACAGGTTAAATAAGTCTGGATCCAGTACTGATCCCTGGGAAATGCCACTGACTACAGGCCTCCAGCTGGATTCTGCTCTGCTGATCACAACCCTCTGAGCTCTGCCATTTAGCCATTTCTTGATCCACCTCGCTGTCCATTCACCTAACCCACATGTCCTGCCTGAGCTTACCTAAGAGGATGTTGTGGGAGGAGTGTCAAAAGCCTCACTGAAGTCAAGGTAGACAACGTGCCCTTGTCGACCCATCCTGCCATGCCATCACAGAAGGTATCAGATTGGTAAAGTAGGATTTCCCGTTGGTGAGTCCATGCTGACTACTACCAATGACCTTTTTGTCTTCCACAAGCTTGGTGATGACCTCCAGAATGATCTGTTCCATCAGCTTTCCAGGGACTGGAGTAAGACTGACTGGCCCATAGTTTCCTGGGTCCTCCTTCTTGCCCTTTTTGAAGATGGGAGTAACACTGGCTTTTCTCCAGTCATCAGGCACCTCTCCTGTTCTCCACAGTTTTTCAAAGATGATGAAGAGTAGCAGAGCAAATAACATCTGCCAGATCCCTCAGCACCTGTGGGTGCATCCCATCAGGGCCCGTGGATTTATGGTGTTAAATCTGCCTTGCCAATCTCTAACCCAGCCCTCTGAAACCAAGGGGAAGTCTTCCTTTCTCCAGCCTTCTTCTCTTTCCTCCAAAATCTGGGGTTCCTGAGGGCCAGTCTCATCAGTAAAGACTGAGGCAAAGAAGGCATTCAGTAATTCTGCCTTCTTTGTGTCTTCTGTTACCAGGACATCCATCTTATTCAGCAGCAGCTCCACAATTTCCCTAATCTTCCTTTTGCTGTTGATGTACTTGTAGAAACCCTTCTTGTTGGCTTTGATGTCTTTTGCCAGACTCAATTCCAAGAGGGTCTTGGCCTTCCTTTTGTATCCCTGCATATTCTGATGGTGTTTCTGTAGTCCTCCCATGTAGTATGTTCCTTTTTCCACATCCCATGAATTTCTTTCCTGCATTTGAGATTTACTAGGAGCTCCCTGCTCATCCATGCAGGTCTCTTGCCCCTTTGCCTGATTTCTTGATCATGGGGATACACTAGTCTTGATCTTGAAGTACTTTCAAGCAACCTTGCAAAAGCAAATAGCAGGAAAAAGTAGGGATTATGTTTCACCAGCAATTTCAAAAAGACAAAACCTGCATTTAGTATTTTAGTGATCTTCAGAAATAATTGTCCATTACTGTGCTGTGAGATGGGTTCTTGATTTTTTTGGGGGCACGTAGTTGTTTTGACAGAGGGAATGGAATTCCTTTGCCTGTTACAGATGCTGATGCTTATTAACATTTCTTGCTGTTTTTACCACAGATTTGGATGAAAAGAACAAGGAAAAGATGCTGACATTTCTTTTAATTTCTTACTGTATTTCAGGACTGCGTGTTACACCGGAGTCTTGTTGGTGACCTGAAAGCATTCATAGATAAATACAGGTTCGATGTACTTGTCATTTTGGCCAACTGTTTGTCAGAGAAGAAGCAAACAAAACAACAAATAGCAGTGTACTCGGAAAATGTAGAGCTAAGCAATCAAGTAAGTTCCTGGAAACAAATCAGATAATGTTTTTCTTGGGAAAAACATTTTTTTTTTAAAAAATATATATGGTGTTGATTAATTGAGGTCAAAAAGTAGCAACAGTTGGCCAGCAACTGAGCAGCTATTTAAAATGGCTGCATTATTTATATGATACAAAATTAAAGACTGTGATATTTATTATTGCTTCCGACCAAGCTAAAGATAAAAAAGTGTGTGGTTATAAGAAATATCAAAAGAAATAAGATTTCTCAGTTCAGCTAAAATGTTCTTTTTCTTTTCCCCATTACTTTTGGCTTGGGTTTGTATTGTGATCAATGCAAATGGGTCTTTGGTAATGAGGGATAAAGAAATTGTAAATAGTAATGACCAGAACTCATATATGTGTATGTTATTCCTAAAGAATTCAAGTTCTGAAATGAAACCAAATTCTTACTAGGATGTTCATTTATCCAAAGCTAGGTGCTGTCCTTTTTTTTTTAATATATATTTATCCCCAGATGGAAGAAACCATCTCAGTGGCAACTTTTTGCACCTGTTTCGTAGTCTTGAAAAAAGTTCTAATTTTAGGGATAGGTGGTTAAATGACTCCATTGTTTTCAAGGTCAATATAAATGCATTTATTTTATGAATACACTATCCCATTCTGGAAATACATTTCTAGTGTACCTTTACCTATGTTACTCAGAGTTATTAAGGCAGAAAACATTTATTTGGATTTTCTGTTATAACAAGAAGTGAACTGGAAAGTCAATGGTATAATTTTTGACCAATTCTATAACCCATATTTTGTCTGTAGAACCCATATTCTAATACTTCATCTATTTAGGGATTATAATAAGGATGCTGCAGCAAAATGACCAAGAAATAGGTTAATAGGAAGAGATAGGTATAGCTGTGTTATGTGGTGAAGTAGTCAATATGTGCCCTTATGTCCATGATTGAAATGACTTCTGAAATATCCTATTTTTCAACAGATCTGCTGTGAATTAGAAGAATGTCAGAATCCTTGTTTGGAGCTGGATCCTCTAGAATGTGAATGTGACCAAATTCTCATTTATCATCAAGAAAATTCTTTGGTTACCTGTGATCAAATTTTTCTTCTAGTTAAGGAAGTTATAAATAGAAGGCAACCAGAAATGGTATCGAACAGTAGAACTTCTTCTACTGAAGCTGTTGCTGGAAGTGCTCCACTTTCACAAGGATCTTCTGGTATTATGGAGTTGTACGGTTCTGATGTAGAACCACAGCCCAGTTCTGCCAATTTTATAGAAAATCCTCAAGACCTAAATGGATCTATGCAAGCCCACATTGATGTTAATGTAGACCTTGTGAGTCCAGACAGTGGATTGGCTACCATTAGAAGCAGCCGGTCTTCCAAGGAGAGTTCTGTTTTCCTTAGTGATGATAGCCCTGTTGCAGAAGGTGCTGCTTCCCATCACAATCTTCTGCTTGGCTTTGATTCCTATAGCCCTATTCCTGAAGGAGCAATAGCTGAAGAACAAAAGCCTCAATCAGGAAACAACAGCGATAACTTTGATCTTTTCAATTTTGATCTAGCATCTGTGGTTACAGCTCCATCTGAGTCATCTTCTCATTCTGTTGATTGTTCCCCAGAAGATGACTATTTCCTTAATAGTGATTTGTCAGAAGGGCATCGGCTCACTGTGCAGAAAGAACTTGATGAGGCAAACCTGTTAGAAAATGATACAGCAAATTATTCAACTGGTTTACTTATGACAAAAAATGAGGATGACAATTTGGCTGAATTTGATGAGAATCCAGGAGAAATGTGTCAGAAAACTTCAGGTTTGATTAATTTAGTTGAAGGTGATTCTTTTTCACCAGAAATGTTGAAATCTGCTGATTCAAGAATTCCACCCACTCCTATGAACAGTCTTGTAGAAATGTCACCATTAGATAATGGACAGCCTTTAATTTTCCCGCAAGATGTTATTAAAAAAATAAATGAAATAGATGGCACAAATTATTCTCAGTCTTGTGTTAAATATGGAAACTGGTGGGATGCTTTTGACCTAGAGTCCAGAAATGCTGATGCATGGAGTTCAAGTGAGCAGCAATCTGTATTTCAGAGTCCTGTCTTATGGAAAGATTCTAAAGAAAGTCCCTTGCTACGAGAACATATTGATAGAAGAGCCTCAGATTCTATGTTCCTCCAAAACCAGCCAAAGCAAATGGAATACATGAGAGCAGGTCCGTGGAATAAACAGTTTAAACAAGATAATTGGAACCATGAGAATCAAGAGAAAAACAGCGAACATCCACATTTGCAAACTGCTTCTTTAGATGAGACAAAGCAAGAACTGGAGAGATTTACTGACCTGTGGAAGGTCAGTCAGCCAACACCTATGATGTCAGATGCATGGTGTAGTGATGAAGGAAAAGGTAGTCTGCTAGCTGGAGGCTCTTATGAAATCTGGACCAAGTTTGATGAAGAAGATGCTGCTAGATGCTCAAAAAATGTATGGAACGTGCCCAAACTGCATAGAGAAAAAAAATCAGTGAATGTTCCTGAGGAATGGGCCATATCAAAAACTAGTTTATCAGATTCTTCAGAAATCACAGTGGACAATGAGACTGAAAATCTAGAAGCCTGGGATAAGGGAAGATATTACGCAGTAGAAGAATATGGAAAATCTGAAAGTACAGAGTCTGTTTTCAATAATATGCAAAATAATTCCAGGCTGGAAACAGGGGAAAAAAATTTATTTGGTGACCCTAAACATAGACCAAAACAATTTGAAAATATAGATACCTGGAACATGTACGATAAAAACATCAGGAAGGAAGTAACAGAAGTAGTGGTGCCATGGGAGAATTCCTTTTTGTATAAAAACTTAGATCTTAGTTCTTCAAATATGGGGGAAGATTTAGTTGTTTCTCCATTAGACACCAATTATTCAACGTCTGATTCATATGTATCACCTACATATGTGGAAGATGGAAGAGAAAATGAGGACAGAGATTTTGATGAAGAAACAGTTACTGGTAAATTGATGAACCCATATTTGGCTGAGCCAAAAGTACTTGAGAAAGCAAGTAAGGAACCATCATCTCCTAGCAATGTGCCTTTTTCAAGCACCAGAAACACAGATAACTGGAACACTCCCCTAAATAATGTCACCCAGTTACAAGAAAGAAATTCTGAAATTACTGCTAAACCTCTTCTTAATTCAGAACAAACAGATAATCTGTGTTTTTCAACTGGGATACATACCAGTGAAAATAATTTTTCTGTATCTGAAAACAGAAGACTAGGACTGGCATATAGTCAAACAGTAAATGACTTATCACCACCACAGAATGAATTAAATACTAGACAGATGGCAGCTGACAACAGAGAAACAGTGGACAGTGTTCCTGTAGAAGACACAGACACATCTGTGACAACCTTGGGCACTGGGAATAGTTTAGATCTGAAAATATGTGACTTAGGGAATGAGATGCTTAGTAAGAAGGCAGCACAGAACACTGCTGGTGTTGACAGAGAGCTGGATAGTCAGGTTTCAGTGCAGCAGCTGAACTCATGGAGTTTACAGAGTGAACAGGGTTGTAAGGAAGCCTGGAACAATGCCGTTGTCATCTCTCAGGAAGGAAAAGAATGTAAGAAGACACATGAGATAAGTGAACCGCAGATGATTAGTGACATTTGTAATAAAGCAGTGCAAGAGGACAGTGAACCTTCATGTAAAGCAGATTTGGAAGAAAATGGGTCAACTGAAGTTTCCACCTCCCCAGAAAAAATGAGGAATAGTGTTAGTTTGGAATTGTTAGTCACAGAGAATGAGTCATTTTCCAATCAAAGCAATCCAATTAGTCAGGAAGAGAGGAAAGACTTGTTGCAGAATAATGTAGAATCTTCTTCAAGTGCTTCTGAAGAAGGCAGAAATTATGAATCTTTTGATGATGCCACACCACAAAATTACAGTTACAGTGAAATGTCACAGCTGCTTTCCGAGAGAGCTGAAAAAGAGGCTACAGTAACAGAGGATGCAACAAGTCCCCAGATGCAAAGTATCTCTGAAAGTTCTGATAGGGGTAGTGATAATCCTGAAAATAGTTATTCTACAGTGCCTGGAACCTCAGACATCTGGAATGACTCTGGAAAGAATGGTTGTGGAATAGGCACACCAATTCTTTCAGTGAATGAACCACAGGAAGCTCTGGGAGAAGAGAAAGAAGGCTTACATGAAGTGGCTCCTAAGCCTCTAGGCATTTGTAATTCTGAGTTAGTATCTTTCACAAGTAGCTCAGAACTGAAGGGAAATGATGAAAATTCTTTCGTGGATAAGTTTAGGAGAAGTCCTTCTGCATATGTCACTGTTCCTGACATTACACATATGTCTGTGATGGAGAATTCATTTTTACGTGAAATAGGTTCTGGGAGAAATGAAAACTCTGAAAATTTAGAACCTGATAATACTCTTTGTGAAGAGCCATGTGCAGTGCTTAGTGACAGTTTTCCTCAAACTGCTTGGAATTCAGAGCCATGTGAAGATTTGCAATCTCCTGGAACAAGTCCTGAGGCAAGTGAAGTCCTTGAAATGGCAAATACCACAAGTAGCCTTTCAAAGGATATACAGATCAAAAGTTATTTGGAAGAAGACAGCGTGTGGAGTAATTCAATAAATGATTATGCACACTCTTGTGGAACAAGTCCTGATTTGAGTGATACATCTGTGAATGTGTGGGGAGACCTTCCAGCTGCCAGTCATCACAAAGGAAGTAGAGACATGTGGGAGATTAAAAATAATAAAAATCTTGAAGATTCTTGTAAAAGGAATGAATTTCAGAATGAATGTGAAGAAGGATTTGAAACAAGTGCTGAACATAACCAAGTTCCTAAAAGCTTAGATTTTTGGAATGCCCATGTAGATGTTGATACTGTATCTTCTTTATCAAGTCCCGACATAAATGAGGTTTCAGAGAATTCAGAGGCATGTCCAGAAGTGATTCATGAAGATTCATTGTGTGAAAACAAACAGCATAAAGCATCTGAAATTGGAGAGGATTATGTTCAGTCAAATGCAACAAGTACTGAAGCAAATGAAGACAGTTTAGGTGCAAAGACTCGAGTGAGAGAGGAGGCCCAGGTAGGCATCTTCAATGAAAATTCTGAAACAATTAAAGCCAGGAAGGTACTCCAGGAGGATGTGACTATTGACTCTATTGAGCATCACAAGACTTTTGAATATTTAGGCCACTGTGAAACACTTCAGAAAAAAACTCAGAGAAGTATTTTCAATGAAAAAACAGGTAGTAGAGAAGACACATATTTGTATCAAATGAATGAGGATGCAACACCAACTTTTGCTGTTGGTGATAAAGAAGAGTACTCTTCAAAACCTGTGGCTATGTGGAGTATGTCGTTGGAAGCTGATTTACGAACTGATCCAAAATCCATAGTAGGAACATTTGGTTTTCCAGATAACAGTTCAGAATGGTGGAATTTACAACCTTGTAAAGAAAAGCAATTGGAAGATCAGTATTCTGTTTCAAGTCACTCTGAAACAAACCAGTTAACAAACAGTAAGGAGGACTCGTGTGGTTCACCTTCCCAAGGTGAAGATTTAACACAAGCAGATTTGACTAAAGCAGATAATGATGGAAATCAGCCTGCTCCCCTGTACTCTGGTGAAAAAGAAAATGAAAGACTAGTACATCCTATCAATAGTCCTGGTAGTCAGATAAATCAAGACATTGTACAGTTCAAACAATTTGATTCTTTCATACTGGATAAAGAAGAAGGGGCCGTGATAGAGCAGTTGTTTTCTACAGATAAGGAAAATCAACTGGCTCCACAGAATTCTTTTGCAGATGGGGAACAAGCTATACCAAATACATCAGTTCAAGCAATTACTGTACTGGATCTACCAAAAGACAATGAGGGAAATGTAAGTCTCATTCCTCAAGAACAGCAGCAGGACACCTATGAAAGATTAAATGTGCACAACTCCCTGTCAGATGCTTTCACCGTAGAAGACTTATCTTTTGAAATGGCAGAAAAGTCAAGTTCAGGGTGGAATATATTAGTTCCCCAAACTGCACTTATCCCAGATATTTTACAGGATAACACACAAGAAAGTAATCAACTGTTTTCAGTGGAACCTGACCTGTGGATTAATGCAGAGCAGGTTGTCACTTTGAAACCAGATGGTGAAAATCCTGATATTTTAAGCTGTAACCAAGACAATAGTTCAGAGTCTTCAAATAGTCCTGATGTGTGCCAGGAGTATGGAGTTAAGCATGCCTCTATCCCATCTTCTCAGATTGTGGTGGATCCTGAGGACAAGAACAGTCAGTCAATTCACACATGGTCAAATATGAGTAAAGAGGTAGATTTTGATTCAAAACATCAGTTAGTAATGCAGAAGGTGGAGATGCACTCTGAAAGTGGTAGCCTCCAGGACTATGAACCAGGAAAGACCAATGAATTCTATCACCTCATCTCTTCTAATACTCAGGAGCCTCCTGAATTTGCAACTTTGGAAGAATATGGTCTAGAAAATGAACTGGTTATTGACCCAGCTGAGTTGACAGAAATTGCCAGTGAAGTTATAGAAGTGACATCCTTAGATCAGAAAGACATGTTCCATGAAAGTTTCCCTCATGCAAGCCATCAAGGAACACCAACTGACACAGATCAAATAGCAACCTCCCAAATGCATTTGTTTTCCAGTGATTTAATTCAACCAGATAGAGAAGAAAAGAGCTTAAAAGAAATTAGTGCCTTGGCTGAAGTTGTAAAATATTCGCATATTGACCATACAGCAATAACTGGTAATGAGCTAGACATGTCAGAAGAATGTATGGATGAATCTGAGACAGGAGTAGAACATAACATCAGAAACACATCAGTGACTAATGTCCTGGCAGAAACATATGGTGGAATGAACACACTGGCAGTACTAGGCAGTGAAGCAGCAGAAGGGGAATCAAAGGATAAAGAGATACTCTTTCTCAAATCCTTTTTACCTGATAGTAGTGAATGTCATGATTCTGATTCAAGTAATCAACTGTTTAAGGACACAACAAAAGCATATGAAACTGTACTTGAAAATAATGTTCCTGTGTTTAAAGAAATGCCCGGTATTCAGTCACCAGTGGTGTGTAATCCACCATCCTCTGCATCTTTTGATGCTGAATCCTTTGGCAGCAGAGAGCGTGCAGAGGGTGAGCTCTTGTTACAGCAGCCATTTTATGACAGTGTTTCTTTGGAAAAACCTTTACCACTGCCAGCACCTCCAGAGAGTGCAGAAGGCATCCTAATGACCAAAGACAGCAGTGTTAAAGATCAGGTGTCTGAAACATCCATAGAGTGCCTTCAGGAAAATCATATCTCAGTACCTTTACTCTCCAGGTCTGTAGTAACTCCAGGAGATTCTGATATTTCACCAGGAAAATCTGAAGCAGAAACAACCGATCCAAACTCACCGCCAGATGGAGATAGAAGATCACCCAATGGTAAGAAAACATGCTTTCCAGGGCAAATCCATGGGACACAGAAAGGAAGAAGTGTTTGGAGTATTACTGCTTAATGAGGAGGCTTTGAGTGAAGTTTGGAGTTTTTGTATCTCCCTGATGTACAAAACTGTACTGTGGGAAGACCTCTATTGCCACTCTCTCAGACATTTCTGAAGCTTTTAAACATTGAAGTAGGAATACCATTTCTGTTGTTTGTACAGGGCCTAGCATATGGGACACTGAATAATTTGTCCCTTAGGAATGATTGCAATGTTAATGTATAATCTTTAATAACGATGATGGTAATGAAGTTATAAAATTCAAGTACACATTAACAGAGCAAAGCAAACTGTGAGGAGCTTTATCTCACTGTACTGATTTAAGGAAATCATGGTGACTAAAACAGTAATTCAAAAACTAAAAGGAGTTTCTGTTTGCCTGTTCTTTTAGAAGCTGGCACTGATTCTCTACTTTGTAAAGAGAATAAGCTGAGAAATTCCTCTGAAAGCCCTGAACTGAAAAGTACAGAGGGTAAGGAAGATGTGAGAATGCAGGTGCTCCAAGATCCAGCTTCATTGGAGACGGATTACATCCTTGTTACTGAGGAAGAAAATACACCTTCAACGAAAAAAAACCTTAAAAGAAGCAAAAGTAATTTTGCAGTTCAAGAAGCTAATGTAGCTGAACAAAAAGAATCTCATGAAGGCTTTTTACCGGGCTCCTTGGATACCTTTCAGCCAATCTCCATTACAAATGAAAGCAAAGATCACCCTGTTTGTGGGTCTCCGTGGGACTCTAGTCACTTAGAAGAGAAAAGTTCTTCTGTTGTGCCTCAAAAGCTGGATGGTGAAAGGAGATCACAGGAAAGCTGTGCGCAAGATGAGGGCTGGATTATATTGGGCCAAAATGAAGTAAGTGACATACCACCTGAAGAAATTTCTGCCAAGTCAGAGATGCCAAAATCAGTGTCTGAACATCCTGGTGAAGAACTGGCAGCTGTTGTAGCACAGGAATTGATTCTTGACACTTGGACAGAATTTCGGGTAGAAACTCTCCTTCAGAAATGTTTTGAACATGAAGTCTGTTCTCCTTCAGATAGTCTGACTCTTGAGGATGAGAGTTCAGGCATTGCAGGAACACGTGTTTTGCAAGCAGTTGGTGGTGATGGTGCATGGGAAGCAAATTCTCACCAGAAACTTGGAAATAACGTAGCAACAGAACAAGAAATGAAGGAGGAAACGGTTCTTCTCAACAGAGGCGGAGAACTGAGTCAAAAGTCAGAGTAAGGAAAAATCAACCTGTTTTCTTTTGAAAGTCTTCTGTTGTTTGTTATCTATGTTATTGAAGTGTAAGCCATTATGAATAGATGGCAAGACTTTCAAGTCAAAAGTACACATTATATTTACCTTATTTAGGTATCACTGTATTTCTCCCTTTCTAAAAACAGATTCTCAATTCTTGGTTGCTTCATATAAAGCAAATTAGGATTGTTTTGCAATTGTTTTGAAGGCCGCTTCCTTGCAGGAATAAGTCTGTCTTCCTTCTGTGAAGTCCCATAGACTGCGTAACCTACCTTTAAATCTAAAACAGATGTAGCCAGGGAACACAGGCCAAAACCAGGTACCAGTGATACTGCCAGCCCAGATACAAAACCAATGATGAGATTATGGAGGGATCAAAGTGAAGTACTATCTCTGCCTAATGCAAAACTGCTGGGAAGGAAGATAGAAGGGAGTGAAGGCCCAGAGTCAGAAAATGGTGGTGCTTACAGAGGAAAGAAAAGCATGAGGGAAAGTTGTGGTCTTTGTCATTATTTTCAAGCTGTAGTCAGGTCAGAGCAGCATTTCCAACTGTTTGAACTGAACTGGCAATTGAGGCAGTTTGAGTATATATGGACCTGCCTTTGGGTGGACATGCAGCTTCTGTGCTGACAGCATTACTGCTGCCAGGTGTCTCTCTGCTCTGTCACCAGATGGAGAGAGAGGTGGCCCTCTTGACTCAATTTATTGTAAGATATTGGAGAGGATGCCTCTGTTGTTGACTTCTCTTCTTTTACAACCAGAAGGTTGTAACTACTATAGTAGACTTCTAAGGCAGTGCCAGAGATGCAAGTGTGGAAGTCTGACCTCCTTTCTCCTGGGCATCTGCAACTGATGTGTTGCAGTTTCACAATGGAGCAACCTGGCATTGTGTCTATACAGGGAAACTCTCATGAGGAGGAAATGGAATTTCCCAGTACAAATAAAACTAGGTTTCTAACTGCACTTACCCAAAAGCATGTGGTTTGGAACGTGTGGAAATATACTGTTTGTGTGAAATGCAAGAGTTACTTTTTACTTTTTTTCCCAAGTTTCTTCAAAGCACTTGCCAGTTCAGTGTAGAATACACATCACATCCACAACTTATATTATCAGGTTTTAATTGTCTTGCATTTTATTTTAGACTTTACTTTTTAAAAAATTTTCCCTAACAATTTTGCAGTTTTAGCAGTAGGCTTTTTTATTCCTTAAACCTGGCATTCCTGTGTATGACAGTATAACCCTGATAACAGCATATACAGATAATCTGTGATAGAAAAGCACAGCTTTTTGCTACACCTCACCCCACCCCAAACAGTTCACATTTTATTAAGATTAGATAGAATATAGAATATATATGGTCACTACAGCTTCCAGTTCAGTCTTTTTCTTATCTCATTTAGAAATTACTATTATCAAATGCCTTTTCAGTAGGTAGCAGTGGTTCATTCTGTCCTTTACATTAGTGATACTGAAGCTCAAAGAAGTAAAGAAAAGCAAGGAAGTTATTCAGCTTCCACATTAACAGTTACTTGTGGAAGCATGGAACCAGTAAAATCTACTTTCCTTTGGGTTTATGTTTTCTTGTTAGACTTTTTTTATTGATAAGGTGTAAAATGTAATGGAAGTTTTTTCCAGCATTAATGCTATTAAAAGTATTTACTTAATTCTCTTGTATGAAGATTTCTTATGCAATAGAGATTGCTTTTATGGTGCTGTTTGCCCCTCCATTTCCCCTATGCGTGGTTGGTGATGTTCAATAAACTTCTAATGAGCTTATGTCTTTGGTCAGCTAGATAATTTTTAGGAAAAAATTTTTAGGAAATAGCAGAGACACATGCAGATGTCCCTATGCATGCCCACATCATGATCACAGAGGCCCTGATTTTTTTTTAAATGAAAACAAACACAAAAAAACATTATGATGAAACACACAGGAATCATTATTTCTAGATGATATACCCATTTCATTAAACCTCTTACATAAACAGCTGAAAAACCAGCAACTGACATAGTAGAAGTGTGTAATTAGAAGTGCTTTCTAATGCATTTCACTGACAGTTTTAAAACTACAAATTCATTCTCAAAATATAAGTCAGTGTGCAGTTTTTAAGTCTGAAATGAACTGCTGTTCTTGGCCAACAAAGTTTAAAACAATGTGATACAGCAGAGATGCCAGCCTATGGGAGGTTAGCATGGGAGGTTAGAAACACTGGTGTCATCACATAAGAGAAGAAACTAAGATTTCTCTTATTACTGCAATAGAATTTCTGGATGGCACCTGATGGTGCTGGTTTGAGGCTCTGAGTCTACCACAGATATACATCAAAGGAGGATGTAAAGAAACTCTTTAGTGTGAAGGTGGTGAGGCACTGGAAGACAGCCCAGAATAAGCTGTAGATGTTCCATCCCTGGAAGTGTTCAAGACCAGGCTATATGGAGCTTTGAACAAGCTGGTCCAGTGGGAGGTGTCCCTGCCCATGGTAGGGAGTTTGGAACTAGATGATCTTTAAGGTCCCTTCCAACCCAAACCATTCTATGATTCTATCATCTTTGAAGAATAAAAAACCCTCATCATTTGTACTCAAACCCAGCCAATAAACAACTGAATTAGTAGTCCAAAGTTTACAGAGGCATTTACTCAGTAACTGTCTTCTAAGCCCTCTTCTATCCATATGTCCCTGTTTAGTAAAAAAAATAATGAAGTTCCTACTTGCATATTGGGCTGAAGTAGGTTTCTTTAGTTGTGGAATAAGGGTCAGTGAAGGATACAGTTTGCAGTATTTTCTGCTTTCACCCAGAAAGTGTCTGTCATTTTGCCTAAGAAAAATTTCAATGGGAATTGAAATTTTGAAACGGAAAGCTTAAACAAAAATTAGAATGAAATGCATTAAAATTTCCATGTCTGGTAGTCACTGCCCCCTTCATCCCATTGTCAAACAGAAGACTCTCTCTAGGCTGTTAAGGTCAGTTTTGAGGAAGTCTCTGACTGGAGGTAAAGTTCTTCCATCCTGTCCTGCTTTTCTTCTGCAACGAAAAGCAGCATGAGCAAGAGAAGAAGAAGGATGCTTGCTAGCATTAAAACACTGAAGAAAAGATATGAACCTTTCTCAGAAATACACAAACATCAGAAGTAATAAACTAGAGAGGTTTCTTTGGTCTCATAAAAAAGTACAAAAATATTTGAGAGGACATTACTAATGTCAGTCTTTCCAGAAAGAAAATAGCTTTGCATATGTGAGCAGCTTCTTTAAAAAGGAAGAATTTATGGAGCACTGTATAAATGCTGGGTAGGCAGGATAACATACTTTGCTGCTGCTGGCTGGAGGTGCAGCAGCAGTAGAATTTATGAAGACTGGAGGTAATTTGCTTCCTGATAGAAGCTGTCTTGTCTTACAGAGCTGTATGAAGCTTGGTGGTGATGCAGTGGTCAGGAGGCAGAAGGAGAAACTGCAGATGACTATGCTGGCTGTTACCCACCAGCACATTTCTCAGAGTATTTTAGTGGTTGTGTATACTAGATCATTCTTGCTTTTACTTTTGTTGTAGGGAAGGATTATCCTTTTCCTTAGCAGGAACAGTTAGAAAGACCTGAAGGAGATACTATGAAATGATATATTGACTTTAGGAACAAGATATATTGACTTTAGGAACAAGAAGCAAAACAGTAGAAATAAGAACACTGGTATTTGGAAGGTTTGGGGGAGAGCTTTGAAAACTGGTGGCAAAACTGAGCAGAAGATGATTTCCCTAGAAGTTTTTAATCCAGTAGAATAAACCTTCAACAGAAAGCTTCATTTATCTTTCTGATAACATTTTGTCAAAGAAGCAGGAATCATTCTCTTCTGCTCACTTATATATAATGAGTTTTTGAAAAGATAGTTCTTCCACTGCCTCTTTCCAAAATGTCTCTCTGTGACCATTGCTGTACTGCTGGCTATTAGAATTGCCCAGCAGTGGAAGCAGTCCAGTAAAATTTTAATAGACAAGCCTGTTTTCATCATGTTGCCTCTGTTTGCTAGTGAATAAAGACAATTAAATGTAATGGAATAAAAATTTGTGGCTATTACAAGATTGAAACTACTCTGCTCTCTCTGTGATTTAGCCAAATGCAAATAAATCTCTAAGCCATTAATGATTCAAGTCAATATCAGTGTCCAGTACTGAACTGAAATACTGACAGACCAGAACAAAGGAAAAAAATTCACATTGACCCCAGTGACCAAAGGTTTCACTCAATATTTTCTCAAAATGTCTGTTCTGTCATGACAAAATTAGAATAAAGCAATGAACTGGGGAGCCCAGGTTTGCCTTGTACTTTTATGGGCAAAGCAGGATGCTATATATAGCAAGCCTACAGGATTGAAAATCTGTTGTAGGAAAAGGTAAAGTAACATTACTTCCCTTTAGTTGCCTTTGTTTCCTTTTTTCCTTGCATACCTGTGGGGCTGTCATCTTTCACTCCCGTCAAGATTGTTTATTAATTGGCCAGATTTGCTGGAAGACAGTTCCAGGCACTCTGGGGACTAGGCATGCTGCTTCAGTGATGCTTGTAGCTCCTGCTGAACTACGAGATTATGGACTTGAAATGGGAATTGATCTTAGATCTCCTACTTGGCAGCACAAAGCATGACATTTGGCTTAAAACAAGGACTGTGCTTTAAAGGTTAAAACCAAACATCTAAGTAAAAGAGCAACAACTGAGAGGGTTGCTTGCAGATAATCTAATTTTTGTTAAAACAGCTTTAATATTTACATGCCAAATACCAAGACTTTTATAAAAATCTTTTAAGACAAGAACAGCACTTTAGTTATCAAAAAACAATTTTAAAAGAAAAAAACCCCCTACTTACTATTATTCACTAGTGGTCCTGAAATTTTACTTAAATTGTGAGGCTGGGCTGATAGAGCCACTTTCTTAAAGCAAGAAAATCTGGACTGTATGGTTTAGTGGTCACATGAAAAACTCCCCCGCTATTAAAAACCCCATGGTTTTCTGAGCTAATTCAGTATATAATATATTCCAATCAGTGGTCAATGACATTAGATTTCAGCCTAAAGTGTTAATGAGCTTTGAAACTTTAACCCTGTTGACACACACCTCACTTTGGCAGCAATCTCCGTGGGGTAAGTGGTCCCAGCAGAGCAATTGTTGAGGAGGCTGTGAGCTGGTGCCGACCTTTGCACGACAAAGGGCATGGGGACCTGCAGTGTTGGCAGGTGACTGGATACTCAGAGACACGGCAGGGGCCAATGACTCTGCTGGACGACCCACAGGCTTTTGCACACACAGACTGCGAGGCTATAAAAGCCCAGGGTTTCCTTTGTTCAGGGTCCACTTGTAGACACTCAGCTTGAGCTGTTATTTTGTTGTTGCACCATGATTAGATTATTTTAAGGATTGAGACATCTGAGATTCTGCCATGGGAAACCTGGGGTCCAGCTGGTAAGGAAACCTGGTCTGACTGTTAGTGTGGGGTGTGTAGCTGCAAAGGGGCCTGGTCCCAGCTCAGGGCTGCGAGTGTGACTGCCAGAGTAGCTTCTGGATGTCAGACAGGGAAGTTTCCTCAAAAGTGTCCTAAAATCTCAAAGGTTTTCTATGTTATTCTGAGCATGGAGGAACAAGACTGTATTTTTTGCCACATTACTCATTTTATAGCTTCATCATAATCTTGCTACTAATGACTTCTGTTGCACATAAATACTATATAGTTCTATTTCCTGGATACAGTTTATGGGTGTATGGACTTTTAAAGTAAATAAATATTGGCCAGCTGAAAAAGTGCTAAAAATACCCCCACCACTGGAAATTTTATGTACACCTAAGTGACAGAAATATCACAGATAACGTGTCTGCAGCAGTGTCCTCTTTAGAAATGTATTTACATATCGGCAATCATTTTTTAATTTCTTGAAATGCGTGGTATTTCTTGTCCTTTAAAATAGCATCTCAAGACTGACTTCTCAGGACATCAGTTGCAGATGATGGGTATTTTTCCTGTAGGATTACTACCATGAAGAATGAGATGGGAGCTACTGAACTGTTATTTACACTGTGCTGTAGGTGTGCATGGAGCTGTACTGACAAATGAAAATGGGATTAGGCTTTTGGGTTTTTTTGACAGTTTATGGTCAAGCAGTCTGATGTGAAAGCATCTCCAGTTCTCATGTAACTCATCTTCCAGGAGAATCTGCACAGTGTGAAGGGAGAAACTAGCTGAAAGTTAGGCCAGTTTAGGGTCTATTTTCTTGCTGTAGGGATTAGGATTAGAAGCTCTTTTGCATTTGGAAAGAAATCTGGAGTTTCTAGTGACCCTAGCCCAAACACGCTTTTATAAAAAGAGACTATGGGACTGCACTGCCCAGGAAGAAATGTCCTTCCTTCAAGCACACCCCTAAGAAAAACAGTCAGAAGCACAGGCTGTGGACATTGCTTCCTGCTCCACATACAGTTTATGCTTCCAGAATCCACCCTGCTTTCTGAACTGGTGGTTATTGGTGTTTGGTTGTTTTTTTTAAGTTTACACCTACATTCCCATTGCTGAATTGCAAAACAAAACAATTATGCAAACCATGTCTGAATATGCATGTGCTCTATAACCATCGATGCAAACAGAAATGAGGGTTGAGATGCATTGAATCCATAGGATCTTCTGTCATGCAGTCTCATCATAAGCTTTCCTCAGGCACTGAAATTAAACAGCAGGGAGCCTTTCAGTACTGGCAGCTGACTTGCTGTATCAAATTTGGTGATGCTCTGACAAAGCTCCACAGGGAATGTGAAAAAAAAAAAATCATTTTCATGGCTGAAGCACAGCTCTGCGTTTATTTAGGCGCACCTTTAACCAAAGCCCAGTAGCTGCTGGTTCACACAGCCGGCTGTGTGAAGGCAGGTGATCACCCTTATTTAGCAGTACCACTGGCCACGTGACAAGAAAATGGTGGAGGATCTGTATTCCTAGTAAACTGCTATAGAACAAGGGATGTTGAAGTGCAGCAGTAACGCATCTTTACTGTTTTTGCAGTAGAAAGGCCTTTTCAAGTCTTTAGAAGGTAAGCATTGCTTTACTCTGAGAGACAGATATGCAGAAGGTTTTCTGATTAATGACTCTATTGTTGCAGTTACCTTAGACAGAAAAAGGGTAAATGTTAGTCAGCAAAGCACACAGGACCTCATTACTGAAAATAGGGCAGCTGTATTTTAATTCTGCAGCTCTTTATGAGAGAAGCTTACATCAGTTCAATGGGATTTCTTTTGTCTGAGCACAGGCATGGTATTTATAATTAGGAAACAAAACTTCACTGCAGTCACCTAACGTGTTGGATTATTTTCAGTTTATTTGCCTAGCTCTAAGGATAAAAAAGGTAGACAAAAAAGGAATGAAAGGGCATTGTCAGCGGATAGCTTGCTTTTAAGACTGCTTAATTACTAGTATCTCGCCTGGCTCTGATAGCTCTCATTGTAGACTAATTGACAATATAGCTTTCTTTTTTTCCCTGTAAATTGAAGCATATGAGTTTTGCATTTTTTTGCAATGTCCTCTTAAAATGTTGCAGTGAACAGTATATGTAATCTTTGAAGGTTGACTGATCAAGGATGCAGCAATAATCTCAGTGGTAAGAGGACTGAAAAATTACTGCAAAAGTTGTTTTTTACAGGCAGTGTTTTTGTTTAAATTTAATTATAGGAGCTTGATTCAGCTCCATTCAGTTGCTTGCTTGCTTTTCTGTCTGTGATGAGGGAATTAAAATATTCTTCAGTTTTAAGTATGGTTAGCAAACAAATGATAGTGATTTTCAGGATGCATTGAAATGTATAGAGTGTTTAAATATTGGCTACTTAGAGTAACACTGAAAGGAAATGTATGCAGGGTTGTTTGGTACATTTAGCCAGAATTGTTCTAAGTTGGGGGCGGGTGGAACAAGCAGGCAGAGATGTAATTTCTGGACTTACCTTAATTAATACAATAGGGAAGCAGAGCCGTTTTCAGAAAGGGAGGATGCACACACCTCTAGCAGCACTGTGAGGAGGCATTAAAGCAACTGTGAGGCTCAGACCGGGGGAACAATACACACCAATCCATACCGTGCCAAACATTTCTTTTTTCTAGGGCTGCCGTGTTCATTCCACTATTCTCAACTGTGCTTTCCACTGGTATCTCATGTGGGGCAGGGGTGCACAAAAATCTAAAATAACCGTCTTTTTTCCTGTCTTTGATGAGTCTGGTTTTTTATTTGGCATTACATAAATCTTGACAATATTACAACATGTAGTTAGCGATAAGCTTAAGGTTTTGCATAAATTCACTACTTTAAAAACTTAGATCCTGCTATAAGCAGTCTGTTGTGTTTTTGTGGCATCTCCTTATAGTATTCAGCAGTAATGGGACAGCAGAGCAGTGTTATTTAACAGCTTGTAATATGTCTGTAGGAAAAGAGTAGGAAAAAACGAAGTCATCTTTAAGCCACAATCTTTGTTCCGGCAAAGGATGCATCTCTCAAACTTAGAAATAATGAATAGGTGAGAATATGATTTTGATAGCACCTGTGAATATTGATTAAGGTTTTATTATCACTGTAGTGTTATCAGGGCTGGAGGCACTTCCTATCAGATCAAATATCCAGAAAATAACAGTGCTATTGCAGTAACAAATGATACAGAGGCAGAGGGGAGGATGGCAGTGACATTCCAGTTACTTGACAGATTTCATAGTTTATCTGCTTTGTTTTCCTTTGGACATTGAAGGCAATCATTTAGGTGTTATGGGATTTTATGAATTAACTCATTCAGATATTACTTATTAGTTCTTAGTATATCCTGTAATTTGTGGTGTCTATAGCTGTTGCACCTATGAAAAATAGCAGCAGATCAGACTTCCTCATTTCTCACAGATGAAAGCTGACTGTGTCCTACAAGAATAAGATCAATCTCCTCAGCAGAAAACGGTTGCAGCAAATTCTGAAAGAGCTGTCTGATGGGCAGCAGCCCAGCAGGATACACGTTTTTGTTTCTAAAGCAGTAGGGCATATAACTAAGCTTGTCCTTGTATTTCCCAAGCTATAATGTGAGGAGTGCCATGTGGAGGAAGGAGCCCCATTTTTTCACCTTCTTCCTGAATATTACTTCTTCAGTCTGGCATTTCCTGTCACTCTGAGTCTTTCACAGCATTTTTGCAATGTCTGACATTATCCTCCTTCTCACACTTAAGTTGGTTTTTATCTTCCTACTGCTTCTGTGGTCCTTCCAGCTCAGTGACAAAGTTCTGCTTCTGAAAATGCTTCTGGCTTTCTGCATCTCCCATCTCCCATTGCATGTGCCTTTTAGACCTGCTAACTGCAGGGTCTGACAGTCTTTCCTGCTTTGAACACTTCCTGACAGTGCAAGCGAACTGCAGGATAGCATGTTTGGTGCCAGTTTTACTGCTTCAGTAGAGCTTATGTGCCCTGATTAGGAGCCTTCTCTGGCTCCTGATTGGGGCTTTTGCCATGTGTTTTTCCCAGGCTGCAAGTCACCCAATATGGATAAGAACTTCTCAGTTACCAGTTTACACCCATTAGGATATTTCCATTTTAATCTGCTGCTTAAAATTACCACTCTACATTCTGCATTGTCACTTAAATCCCCCTACTCTTTATTACATCTCTGGCAACCACAGCTTTAAGAAACACCAGAGTTTAACATTAAAGCCTTTTTAGAGCCTTTTCTTTAGGTCAGCCATAGCCAAGATAGGAAAAATGTAGCTGTTACTTACTCTTTGTAAGTTTGCCATAGTAGGTAAGATATGAATCTAAATTATAGTAACATTGAACATTATAAGTTGTGAAATCCTAGTTACATTACCATGGAAAAGATGGAAGGGTGGAAATTTTGGTAGTACAGTAGCACAGAAGTCAGAAAAGAAATTCACAATATTTAAGGTATTGAAGGAATAAAAGTTGTTTGAGAAGAATAGAGAATAAGGTCATAGGACCAGAGAAAGGGAATATGAGGGGAGGAAAGATAGAAGTCATACAGTATAAAAAAAATGTTGCCGTGTATCTTTCCCTGTCTATCAGCATGTTGTACAAAGGCTGAATTTGAAATCAAAGGATGGAAGGAGTGATAGAAAAATACTAATGCTTTAATGGACAGATAAATAAAAACCTGTACATCTTGATGTTGAGTTCTTATGATTAGCAGCTCTAAACATCATCCCTTACACATTTTATCATATGATCAAGACAGATGTCACCTATTGTAAGATACTTTGTTAAAACATTTGATTCCAGCTGGTATAGGATGGTAATAAGTGTCATCATCATTATACATGTCATCTTTCATACATAAAGAGAAACAAATGCATTAAGCAATGCAAGAAGTTGACAGTATTACAGAAACATTGGTGACCATGAGCCATCAGTGTGCCCAGGTGGCCAAGAAGGCCAATGGCATCCTCACCTGTATCAGGAACAGTGTGGCCAGCAGGACCAGGCAAGTGATTTTTCCCCTCTACTCAGCGCTGGTGAGGTCACACCTGTAGAACTGTGTCCTGTTCTGGGGCCCTCAGTTCAGGAAGGATATTGAGGTCCTGGAGCAGGTCCAGAGGAAAGCAACAAGGCTGTTGAAGGGACTGGAGCACAAGTCCTATGAGGAGAGGCTGAGGCAGCTGGGGTTGTTTACTCTGGAGAAGAGGAGGCTCAGGGGAGACCTCATCACTCTCTACAACTACCTGAGAGGATGTTGTAGGCAGATGGGGGTTGGTCTCTTCTCCCAGGCAACCAGCAGTAGGACAAGAGGGCATGGTCTTAAGTTGTGCCAGGGGAGGTTTATGTTGGATATTAGGAAGAAATTTCTTACAGAGAGAGTAATCAGACATTGGAATGAGCTGCCTAGGGTAGATTCTCCGTCCCTGGAGGTTTTTGAGATGAGACTGGACGTGGCACTTAGTGCCATGGTCTATAACCATGGTGGTAGCGGATCAAGTGTTGGACTTGATGATCTTAGAGGTCTTTTCCAACCCCATTGATTCTATGATTCTATGAAAAGCCCAGGAAATAGCCATGGAAGTTCAGATGTTTCTCAGTTTCAGAACTAATGGTTATGACTGTGTTATTTGAGCATGTCTTCCTTTAGAAACAAATATGTTTGATAAGGTGTAGATTGTAATAATAGTTGGAGGGGAGTTCCCCACACACAAGTACAGTGAGAATTTTCAAACTTCCTAGAGATTTTTCAGCTTCTATTCCTGCAAACTCTACCCCATTAACTACTCTTAAAGCATTAGCATACTTTCTGAAAGTACAGGTGGCTGCACTGGGCAGAAGGTGCACACTGCTTTTTCAAGTGCTGTTCATGTGCTAGTTGCATCATTTGAAGCTGCAGGTATTCTGATGAATGGTCAGATGAACAGCACAGTATGGCAGGAGAATGGTCACTTTGAACTCCGCATTCTGGAAAGAAAACTGGTTTTAAGGTGAGGAAAACTAAAACAGAGTTTTCTAAAGGAATAATTAATTGCTCAGTGAAAGTAAAAGGTCAGAATCAGGTCCCAGATCTATGATTACGCCTGGCATCTTAATAAATTTTAGAAATACAAATTTCAAAGAAAACATATTTTCGGGTTACACCTAAAAATCTTTTGAATCATATTAATTTAACTTCTATTTTCCCTTCTGGCATTATCATGTTACAGTATATTTGTAATGTTTGTTCAGCAGTCGTTATTGCTTAACAGATCATTGAGATCTGTGGAATATTATTTGTACAATACTCACAACATTTATTAAGAGCAGAGAGCTCAGATGAGTTGAAACATGTCTTCTAAATGCCAATACTGCTTTGAACCTACGCAGCACTTTGCCAGACCTTGTGATCTTTCAGTATTGATGGAGGAGCACCCATCACGCATGCTCACCACCTTTGTGTTGTTAATCCTGGCAATTTTCCACCATCTCAGTAAAGATTAAGGAGCATTGATGTAGGCACCTAACAGAGGCACCTAACCCTACTCTTAGGGCACGACTATGTGGTGGTATATGAATGCAATGCCAAAGCAAAGAAATAGATGTTTAGTGACCTGTTATTTCTGTCTTAGCATTTGTTACTCTCTACCTGTTTTTGCACACAGAATATTGACTTAAGGGAATATTTTTGGAGTGGTAATATTGGTAGTATTAGGAAGCAGCAGTTTCTGCACTTCACAGGAAAATATGTAGTTGGAGACAGTGCTATTTTATGGATACAGTTGGAAAATATTGCCCTAAAGAATTAGCTCCTGTCTGTGCTTATGCCATGAAGTTATTATGAGGTGTAGGGCAGGTCACAGAAGTCAGAAGCTGCTTGAATTGCATATGTCCTTCTCCACTGACTGTTAACTGAGTTGGGGTTTTTTGGATGCCAAACTGAAGCCATTGGAATCTGATGATACCAGTTTTTTTTGGTGGGACGTAGTCATGAGGATCAGTAATGCCATATAGATGTTATAAAATGCTACATATTCAGAAAAAAAGCCAAAGGTTATTAGACATCATGTATCAGGAACTCACAACTAATGGACACTCTCAAAGTTAATTTCTCTGATTCTCTTCTGTAACAGTGAATAATTTATTGTCTTTAACTCATAAAGCTGTTGCTGGAAGTATGGTAAATTATTTTTGGAAATATTATTTAGATGATTAGTAGCTCTGAAAAGCACTAGGAAGGGATGATGGCCCTGTCTCTAGAGCAGTGTTTGAATGTTGCATGGTTAATAATGCATGGGAATGCAGAAAGGACAAGATAAGTTAAGAAATAGTTGTGCATTGGGTTGCACTGTCTTTGCTGTAGCATCCTATGGCCTGCTGGTGACAAACCTCTAGGAAGAGACTTTTGGAGACTCTGGGGTCTCCTGCAGGCAGCATCAGCCTGGCTTGCATTTCTAAGACCCCATTTCAGCAAGACATCTAGGTTTGGGTCTTTAAATTTCCCTCATTCTGTATTAAGATATGTTTTTATTTCATATGGCTGCAAGTCACAGGTAATTGAAGAAGCCTGGAGCCTTGGATTCCTTTCATAAGCCAGCCTCATCCATGGGCATGTGCAGAAGGTTGCTGAAATAGCCTAGTGAATTCCGTTATGTCTGTTTACTTAGATTTGTCCCTCCATGGCTTTGCCTGCTTCTCTTGTGCTGTGGCACAGGGAGGAAGCTGGCAGGGAGTGAGGACAGACAGCGTGTGGCTGCCTAGCAGCAGTGAAAGCAGAGGCATGTGTTTTATATTTTTTAACAGTCTTAAAGTGATATAAGCAGCCAGGAGAGCCTACTGCTATGACTGACTACCTGGGGAAAAAAGGAGGCTTACAGTACTGATTTGAAAAGAGGAACGAGGAAAAAGATCAGTAGGTAAAGAAATACTAAACAATGAATTTGTTTAGAGAATAGGAAACATTTTCATAAAGAATGGTTAAAAATGGCCCAAAGTGAGAATTTTAACATGTTCTCAAATCTTGTGGCTAGAATACAGGATTTTTCTACAGAGAGAATATTATCTCTTGCTGACATGCCTAACCTTTTCATCCAACTGTCATGCTGAAAATGAAGTAAAATGTCAGTACACGGAAAACATGGAGTAACAGCATAACCAATAAAAGAAGACTTAAGTCTGAAAAATGAAGTATGAAAACCAAGGAACTTAGATTTTTACTCATTTTTAGCAATGGTTTGTTCTGTGCCTGTTGTGACATCCTTTTCTGTAAAACGGGATTATGAGCATGTTATCTACTATGCAGCAAGCAGTATGACAATGATTAGTTGACATTTGATTAGTAAACCTTTTGGCTCATACAAATCACCACAGCTTTTTTTTTTTTTTTGGTTTGCATCCAGATACAGGAATAAAAGTCTCATGTTATGCATAAATTCTAGTACTCAATCTATAGATTTTTCCTGAACTAATTTATGATTAAAAGCTACTAAATAAATAGCACTAGAAACACAGTTAATTTAGTATACTAACATATGGTTGCTAAATACAGATCTTGGGAGGTTATAAAATTAATCCATTTTGCAAGTCACCTGTATACAGTATAATTATTTTACACAACTGTGAGTAAAAATAATTACTTTTTTTGTAGTCTCAGATATCCTGGAGTGGATTCCTTCCCATATACTCATTTTCTTGATATGAAGATATAGTTGAAGCATAGTCTCTGACTGATATTGACTAAATCTTGTACAGTATATGTCACTTTGATTTGTTGCATACTCTGCTACAGTTTAGGGATCATTAATTCTGCTGAACCTAAAAAATTCACACCACAGTCTCTTATCTCTGAGTAGGCATCAGTATAAATTTTTGGCTTTTGTCTAGAAGTTTTGTAGCAAAGGACTAGGAAGTAATTTTGGGTTTATTGCCAATGGGTTTCTTCATCTCTAAGTGCACAATCCATTTGGGTTTTTGGCCACTAATGTTTCTGACTTCTTTCTCTGTTTTTTTTCTGTGTGTTTTCATCAAACTTTCTTTACACTAAAGCCCATATTTTTTCGGGTGTTAGTTTTCAACATTATGTAGTAACACTGTTTCCTAGAGCACCTGTTTTTGTCTGTAGACACGGTTGATATTGAAGTATGTCCAGCAGTTCTCTGAGTTTGTAGAACATTGCTTCCCATATTACATGGATAATAAGTAATAAAAATGCAAACACATGCAGATTAAATTAGAATTTGTTTTGAGTCCATTAGCATTAAAGGTCTATGAAATAACATATCTCAGTTGTAACATAGTTTATGCAGTTGCATCTCTAACTGGAAGAACCATCCTCTATTTAAAACGAAGAACAGAGTGACTATGTTCTGTCTTTTTTGAGCACTCCAAGAAAAAGTAATGAAAGTAGAAAGTAGACATTTGCCGTTATTTTAAAACATACTGCTGTAGTGATGGTCTGTGAACTTCTCATATCTTTTTCTGAGCAGAAGTGGCACAGCAATTACAAGCCACAAGCTTGGAGCACACATACGTAATGTACAAAAGAGAGGGAAAGACGTTTTATTTGGATAGAAATGCAAACCAGCGAAACAGTTTCCTTTCTAAAAATGAAATAAAGTGTGAAATGTTTAATTGTGATAACAGAGTGGGATTTGATACCTCTTATATGAGGTGAGGTGAATGAGATGAATGTTGGAGTAGTGTCCTGGTTTCAGTGGGGATAGAGTTTGTTTTTTTTAAGTAGCTGGTGCAATGCTGTGTTTTGTATTCAGTATGAGAATAATGTTGATAACACACTGATATTTTAATTGCTCCTAAGTAGTACTTACCCTAAGTCGAAGATGTTTTCAGTGTCTCATGACCTATCAGCAAGTAGGTGCACAGGAAGTCAGGAAGGACCATAGCTGGAACAGGTGACCCAAGCTGGCCAAAGGGATATTTCACACCATAGAACATCATGCCCAGTATATTAACTGGGAATTTACCCAGAAGGGAGACCAATCATGGTTCAAGAACAAAGCTGTTGTTGTTATTAATTACTATTATTATTAAATTGTTCTCATCTCAACCAAGTCTTAGTATTGATTCTCTACCCCATCCCACTGGGGTGAGGGGAAGTGAGTGAGTTGCTATAAGGTGCTTAGTTGCCAGCTCAGCCTAAACCATGACAAGTAGCTACAGAGATGGGTGATAGTGAAGCACCACTTCTAAGTCAGATATCTGGTGAGATATTTTGGCTTTAAATTTGTATGAATTTCTGTAGCACAGAATTGTAAACAAAGAATAATATAACAATTAAGGAAACATCGTGTGTAAACTCTTTCTTGATGTAAATTGTAGTTTGTCGAGTGCTTGAACTTTTGCATTAGGCTCCACTTCTGAGGCTTTTAATTGCTCCTTAGTAGGAAAGAATTCTCATTTTGTCTGAAAGATGTTAGACATCTTTCAGGTGGAGCAATCAAAATGCCATGAGACCCATCAGTAGGTTGCTTCAGGTAGCAGAAAGGCCACAGATGGGTTTGCACAAGATACTGACCTTTGACCTAGCAACACACTTAACACTTCTTAATCCTAAGGGCATTTACAGATGGAGCTGTGCTGAGAGTCATTGGACAGGCATTACTGGATAAATACTTTTTAATACCTTCTAAGGAAAATACTGTACTCCTATGTTCAATCCCTCCAGTTCTCATTTCTGTTTTCCTGGGCTCTGGACTTGTGTAAGGATGGTGTCACAGGGTGGAGACAGGAGGGGTTCAAAGGAGAAGGACTTTGTGCTGCCTGTGTGCTAAAAAAGTAATTGGAGGAGGAGTTAAAGTTCCCTTTCTTGTTTTCATACCAAAAATTTCATAATTAGTGCATTCATTCATTCTCAAAACAACTCAATTTTTCACTGCAAACCAGTGAGGAAGTGGACTATAAGCAGGACTTTATTTCCCTCCAAGACCAGGATGTACCTGCATTATGTGTGGAATTTGAGAATATGAAAAAAGCCTATATGTCTAGTCTCTGAATAACTTCTTCATTGTACTTCATCTCCCCTCCTCCCATTTAATATCCAAACCAAGCAAGTATTAATATGAATGGAGGACATTTCATCCAGGTCATTCCTTTTACTCATCATGCTTTGAAACTTCATAAAAAACTTTTGACATCTTGTAAAATATTAAGTATAAAAGTATTTCTGTATATAGAGGAAACAGCATGGAGGAAATGTGATTTACTTATCTAGGAAAAGTGTTTGGCAGCTGTGGGCTTCACTTCAGAATAAATTTCTGCAATGGTGAGTACAGAAGTGTGGGAAAATGTGTACAATTTAAAGTCAGGCCGGTAAGTTGTGCTAGGTTGGAGTGGAGGAATTTGCTTTATAGAAGTGACAGTCACCGCTGGATTAATGTTGTTCTCTTTTGCAGGTTGTAGATGTTCATTTAGAGCAGTGCATTGTAGACATTTCTTCTTTTAGACTAAAGAAATTAACTTCTTGATATGTAATTGCTGTAGAGCACCTTGGGAAACTGGTGATATATATCACAGATGACACAAGGGAGAGGCAGCACAGCCCATAGGAATTATGACATATTGCTGTGAATATTCAGAGCTGCTCTTTCCAAAATAGCAGAATGCTACTGTACCTAGAAAAGTCAGGAAGGATAACTTTTATTTGGAGAAACACTGATTTGAAAGGGCACTCAGAATTCTTTAAAGCTTATTAATTTATTGAGCTGTAAGAATGTCTTACAAAAACAGCAGGAAAAGTGTTTCAGCCTCCAGCCTCTCCTCCTTTCGTATGAATTTAGTGTCTGCCTCTGATCCACCTTTGAGAAACGGGTGTTTTAGCTGCTTCTGAACAAGTATGTTGACCTGAATATCAGAGCAAATAATCAGTAACTTGATTCCCAGTGTACCTGATCCTTAATGACCTGTCTGTGTACAACATAAAAGAAGTCCTTTATGACACAAAAACCCTTAATTGACTTTGACCTCTGTTCCAAGTAAAAGAGCCTTTTTTTATCAATCCAGTAAATCATATCTGATTAGAATGGACTTTTCTAAAGTAACATAATTTATTTCTTCAATAAGGAGTGTTTATTAAAATGGGATTAAAAATAAAAATATTTTTCTTTCTCTAGTGTTGTTGGCCAGATCATCCATGGCATCAGTTGCAATGTATGGAAGGCAAGGAATTTTATAAGCCAGGATTTTGGAAGTATGTGACGTAGTCTGTGGGAAAGGAAGAGGAGATAGTTGCTTATTTTAAAGTTTTTGGAGTCTATCTTCCATTACTAGAGTTCTTGCTGAGCTCTGCCGAGAGCTTCTACAGAGCCGGAAATTACTCTGAAAAGTGCTGAACTACTCAGCATAACATGCTCTCAAAAGCCAATTTTGAGAAAAATCCAATTTCTGAGAAAATGAGAAGCTATATTTCTAGAAAACAACCTTCATCCATATTCTGTTCATTCTGATGGCAATTCTGGAGCCATATGTCAAGGTGGTGTCACAGAAGTCATACTCACTGACTGGCTTTCTAAAGCCATGAGATTTGAAAGATGCCTGTATTGCCTATTAATTTATGACTGAACAAATATTAACTTGGCGTTTAAAAAATAGGAAGTTTCACAGAAAATAAGGCATGTATGTCTGGCGAGGACAATTTAATCTGTTTGGGCAAAGCACAGGGAATATGGAAAAATAGGACTAGCTTTCGAGTCAGACTCTTCTCCAAAAAGTCTGTTGGCTGTATTTGACAGTAAGTAAGAACCTGACACAATTTAAAAAAACAAAACCAAAAAGAAGCAAAAAAAGTCACCCACCCACACCCCCGCCCCCCCCCCAAACCAAAAAAAAAAACCCCACAACAAAAAAATCCTCAAGCGGACAGAGAAAAAACCCACAGGAATTTAATCGCTGCTAAAAATCTTCTGAAAGGTGATAACATCTTTTATGTGATTGAAGATACAATGGAGAAGCTTGTGTCAGCAATGCTTTTGGTACTGGACTTAAACTGATTTTTAAATGCCTGCTTTGGTCCAGAGCTTTCAGGACCACAGACCAAATTAAATAACCAAATATGAACAATATGGATTATTGACATTAATAACACTGTGCCAACAGAATAAAATTAGAGATTCACAGACAAATTCTAAGGCTGTTTAACTGTAATCCCGAAGTGAGGGGTATTTTTTAGTATACTGCCTGTAGCTGTATTTCAGCAGAAATTGAAACACAAATATCTTTCAATCCCTAGAAATGTAGTCTTCTTCTAAACACAACTATGATATAAAATTTTGGTATAACTCAACTGTAGTGGTCCCAGTGAAAGCCGAAAAGCATTTCGAATTTTTGTTGTGAAAGTGTAAGAGACTCTACAGAAAGCAGCAAATAGAGATACCACAGGGAGAAAAGCAGTCTTAATGCATTTCTAGAAATGTCATGACTTAGAAAAATTCTGTCCCAGGCATTGCAAAAATTTTAGACAACTCTAAATTTGTGAATTAATGACTTGTGTGAAATTGCTTTTTTCATGTTATGATTATCACTGTTTCTGTAGGGATAGAGTATACAAAATTTAGTCATGATCTTATCATACAGAGACGATCTTCATTCTGCTCAAACACTTTTGCTTTGTGCAGAGAATAGTGTTTCTTTTTAACCCAGAAAATTCACTATTCTCCTGTATCTTAGTCTTCACACAACTTTGAGTATTTCCTTTCAAATAATGTCCTGCAGTAATTTCCAAAGCTTGTTCAGTAAGGAATTGCCATTTGGTCTGATAAGGCTGTAAGAAATATTATAAATTAATGGTTTATGTGACTGTATCACAACCCTGTTCTGTCCAACCAAAACATAAACCCTTGAGTACCCATAAGTTATCATCTGACTAGTCCTGAACTGCTGTAACCAAAGAACTCTTTGTAGTTTTATTTTTAGAAAGGTTAATAATGCACCAAGTAATGTCTTATTCTGAATTTAAAATGGGTTAGAAGTATTCATCCTCTCCCCACACTCTTTCCACTACTATGGTTTCTTACCTTATCTGGCTGTTACTTACAGAACTTCTTCAGAATTCAAATTTTTCTATAGTGAGTTCAGATGAATGAATTATATTGAATTATAATGAATTATATTTCATTACACTATTCATTTTACTATGAATTGAATAGACACACACAAAAAAAGCCAAATACTCTATGGATTTATTTATGTTTTCTAAGTAATTGCAATGGTATTGAGTGTTTCTGAACACAGATAATTCTACAGAGTAGAAAAAAAAAAGGAAATGGTACTTTACAGACAATTTGTGCCATTCATTTTATTCATAAGCAGGATAGTTTGATCAAGTTTTTTCCCTGTTATTTTGTGTATCCAAAGAGAAAGATTATTCAAGCCTTATTTGACAGTAATTAAACATATTCCAGAATTGGCATGTTTTGTAAAAATTATTAAGCTGTTCATTTCTGTACTTGTGAAAGATATAGTATAGAGAATGTGGGGATAAAATCAAAATTAGTAGAACAAGTTTTTATTGAGAGAGAAGGCTTGGTTATGAGTTGAGCAGCACAACGGTGTTTAACCATTGCGTTAAATTTTCTGTATTCTTTATGGCCCCACAGAAATGTGGGAGTTCACTAGTTTCCCTATCTGTATGGGAATTTGATGGCATGGGGCTTGAGGTAAAGATCTTTTTCAACTTTTAGCACAGTGAAGCCTTTGGCAGGCCTACATATACACAGTTACTTTTAATTTGTATGAAATTAATAAGAAATCACAGAAACTGCACTCACAGTCTGATAGAAAGATTGACCAGAAGAGTCTTGTCTGCACACAGTAAGATAAGAAGGATAGTCCTTCTCATTGGGAAAATGAAGGTAGGAAGAAACTGCAGGAGCAACAAGCCAAACCTATTCAGGTCCATTCAGCTGAATCATTCTTAAAATAGCTAGCTGATACTATGGCAGAGAAAAGTACCTTCTTTGAACTCATCACACTTCTGTTAGTCAAAGTGTAAAAATGGTCTATTCTTCAGATTTTGGGGGGGGAGGGGGGGGGAATAGACACTTTGGAATAGTAATATAATTTATATAATAATACAGTTATTTTGGTAAAGTGAATGAAGCTCTCTTGAAGTCATACATTTTAATTGCAAATGGTTTGGAAGTTGTCAAGAGTGTCCTGAAAAGTAAAATATTGTTTCCCATTTGCAGCTGAACCATCCTTCCAGCAAGTATTTTGTAGAATGCTTGAATAGCAAATAGACATGAAAACAGTTCAAGTCAATTTCTTTAAGCATTCAACCACCTTTGTTGCTGTTTTCACCATGTAATGCCTTTTTCTTGTCTTATATATGTATGAAAGTTAAATGTAATTTCTTAGTACCGTCCTAAAAATGGAATCTAGGTAGGATATTTTGCAACATTTTAGTCTTTGAAAATCCATGATGTAATTTTGGTTCTCATTTTTGTACTTTCTGAACTCCTTCAGTGCAGTACATCAACTGCTTCAGTACTACTAATTTGGATCAGAATTGTTCTAAAATACAATCGATACCAAAAGAATGAAAAAACCCACTCATCTCATTTTTGCTATACAGTAAATGTATATACAGTTGTGAATATACTGTTGTACAAAGAGAAGCTGAAGCTCCCTGCAATCATGTATCTAGTTTGCTGGATGACAAAAGACCAACTTCATTTGCATAAAATGACAAACACTGCTGTTTGTCAACCTGTGTCTTGGTACAGGTAAAAGTGGATATCTGTGCCCCGTAGTCTCCAAAGGCTCTACAGAAATGTGCGTAAATTAGGGGTGAAAATGACACAGTACAATTACAACAGCTGTGTTTGCTTCTCACATCAGTTTTGTGATCAGACTCTGAACTGGCTATGCTGAAGGATATTTCAGTTGCCTGTAATCACATGAGCTGTATTGATACCAAGGTCAAGCCATGCATCTCTTTAAGATTTTACTTTGTATTTTACCTCTCAGGTTGGTAGAAGAGGATGTGGGAATGGACATCCCCTTATCTGAGGGTGTACTAAGCCCCAGTTCTACAGAGATGAGACCTGGTGAGAGAAGCTCTAACTCGTTTTCTTAGTTGTATCTTATTCCCATGGCATTTAATTTTGCAGTGAGAAAGATATTTCTGTGCTGGTAAAGAATCAGTTCAGTGTCAAAAAGAAAAAAGTGTTAAGTTTGCTTTATTTAGTCAATTATTTTCTTCATTTGAGAAATAATAATTGTAGTGTTACATTTTCTCTTGTGCGTTGTTTAGTCCTTGCGAAGTTTTAATAATCTGTATTATTTACTTTATAATTGACTGCTGTCTAAGCGAACTAAGTTAGAACAGTTTGAAATGGGCCACACAACATACAGGCAAGGGGCAAAGGCATACCTAGCTTTTGTCTTTTTGAAGACTATTTTTATTTAAGACTGATTAAGAGACTGAGGGTTTTTTTATTTCTATTATTGTATTAAGATATTGCATAGTTAAAACTAAAGACATAACTACTTGCAAATCAGCACCATCCAAGTAGCACCAAGTGCATGTGAAAATATTTACTGAGGGTTTCACTCCTATGAATTTTCCCAGAACTCAACAGTGTCTTGGTTCATAGCTCAAATGGCTTGTACATTGCTCTTTAAATTCTTAAGCAGTTTGGTCAGAGCATGTTCAATACCTGATTTTTGTCTGATGATTGCAGAAAACAGAATCTGGATTTTGCATAATTTAGCAGCTCTGAGCTACACCGACTGTTCCTGTAAATGCTTGTTTTATTTCACTAAATAGCAATGTTGATATTTGTGTTTTGTGTTAGGTGGTCTTAAATGTCATGGTGTTACTAAAATTGATCTGTCTCAGTGTGTTTGAAGTGGTTTTTAAGTGTATGGGAGGTGAATTGTGTGTGGAGTAGGTAAAGTTCCATTTTTCCTCGTCTTTTTTTTTAAGAACCTCCCAATTCTCTTGATCTTAATGGTTCCCAACCCCGAAGGATAAAGCTCACTGCTCCAAACATCAATCTCTCTTTGGACCAGAGTGAAGGGTCTGTACTTTCTGATGACAATTTGGATACACCAGATGAAATTGACATCAATGTAGATGACCTTGACACTCCTGATGAAGCAGACTCTTTTGAATACACCGGACAAGGTAATATTTTAAATTGTAAACACAGAGTCCATCTTTTCGTTTTTTTTTTTACTGCTTACATGATCAGTCTCATGTCTGTCAGGTTATCAATGTGGTTAAAGCATTCGAGAGTTAATGCTAGGCATCCAGGTTATTTTTGCTGTCTGCTATTTTTTTAACCTTTCACCTGCGTAAAATAGTATACTTCTACTTTTTTAGAGTGCAGAAAAAAATAGTACAGCTGATCTAATAAAGTAAGAGCAGCTATCTAGAGGGAATCAAATTCAGAGTCCCGTCTTTGTCCAGTACTATAGGACTTATCTGAAAACAAGAAGAAAGCAATTGATCTTTGTTATAGAGAACGCTGTAGCTAAGTGCAGCTTAGCGCAGCGCTGGGCAGCTGTAGCTTACAGTTACATCAGTAGTACTTGGGAATATAACTTTGTGCAAAATGTTGGCTGACATAAGCTGCACCAAAGATCTTGCAGTGTATAAGTGAGGTAGACACAATGTGCTGAGAGGTCTTCTGTTAGGAAGAAATGTCGACTTTTTATTCCCATGTATGACTGAGAAGCTGAGATGTGGAAGGTTGTGTGCATAGCCTGATAAAGCCAGCTCAGGTGATGGAACAACAGAATTCTTCATTCCAGTTATTTAAATATGGTTTCTCAGCAGAACTAGCCATGCAGTATAGATACACCCTGAAGTGTGCAGTGAGACCCTTCACTCTTCCTTTGCATATTAATGATTTTCTCTCAAAGAAATATGATGTGAAAGTGTTTTACACTGTTTAACTCACTTTATTTACCCTCGTGATGTACAAAATAGGGTGTTAACACTCATTCCTTGCTGGTACCTCATAAAATATACAAGACCTGTAATCACTGATGTGATCATACAGATAATAAGCTATTTGACAGAAAAAGGAGTGTGATCATTTTACAACCTACAGCAGAAAGAAACTTTTAAAAACTGGATCAATTTAAACGGAATTTTCCCATGCATTTACATTCTCTAGTGCTAGTGAGGTCACTTGAGCATACAAGAACAGTTTCATCATTTTAAGTGATATTGCTAAAGAAGCATTACTGTGTACTCAATCATGCATGAGCATCTCTAATGTTACTTCTCATTAGAAGGCCCATATCCTTATGGGTAGATGCAGAGCATAGAGATGAGTTGCTTGATGGTTAGAAGATTTTATAGCAAAGGTTAACACACACGCATGCGCGAGCTAACCTGCTTAGACTGTTGTGACTACTGTGTGAGAGAAAAGAAATCTCTGCCTGCAGTGGAACAGATTTTGCCTTTAAGCCCTCAAATAATTAAATTCAGCTCTAGTGATTTTGTTGGCAGATGTATTTCTGGCAAGCATTTCTTCCCAGTGGTTTCTTTTTTGCTGCTTTCTAAATGTGATGGTTCCTTCAGTTCTTAAAGTTGGACCAGTTTCCCTGAACTCCTGTGTGAAGAGCTCAAGGTCCCTGGGTTTTTGGTGACATTTTTGCAGTTGTGTAGTTTGGTTTAAGACATACTTAGTAACAAAAATGTCTTCCACTTAGAAGAACCATGAACAGAGAGTAGAAAAGGAAAAAAAAGTCAACATTTTGTCAAAAGAAGCCAGCATAATAAAAGAATAATAAAAGAAGTTAGCTATAAATAAAATGAATCTGATAGCTAAGATTATAGTCTTAAGAAAAGTGAAGAATGGTTTAATTGCATGGTAAATAGCCTTTGTTATCTTTGTACTTTTGTACTGTGCCATTAACTAGTATGCACTCTGATGTTACCAGCACTTGGAGTCTCCCACAGTTTAATGTTTCTAACCGGTGCCAAACCCAGGAAAGTAAATAACGAGAAGACGTAGCTGCTGAGACCATAGAGAGCAGTGATTTTTAACTTGTCATGATGAGACTGTTGAAAATCCCTTTAAGCTATGAAAGACAACAGAGAAAAGCAAGACTATTGTCATGGTTCAGGGGTCTTCCTCATCACTGAAAAACTGATGGGTCTGTATTACAATACTGAAACCCGTTTGTCTAAAAGAATGGTGAAGAAGAATCATCATAACTGCAATATGCAAGAAAATAGGTGAGAGCAGAAACACTAAAATACTTGTCTCAAACTAGCATCTGACTTGTTTAGAGATTGGTTGATCATCAGTTTCACAGAGTGGTTTTCTTTTTGTCACTAATACCATACATTTAAACATTATTTTTCAGAACCCATGCTAGTTTCTGAAATAATTTTGTATTATAATTGCTTTAGATGGCATAAGAATTGCATTTCTGAAGACCATACCATGAATATCAGTAAAGGCCTGCCCCCAAATCAGCATTATTTGTAAAGTAAAAGTGGTTTTTATTTTGTCTGCAGATGTTTATGTCCTTTCTGAATTTCACACTAGTGCATCTTTCTCTGCAAAATCAGCACTCCAGGCAGTAGAGCAGAGCTACTTCATCAGGAAGAGGCAGTCTTGTATAATTTCTGTCAAAAAATAATTCATGTGTCTGATTTCAGCATCAGAAGTTTTATCAGGATCTTTGTCATTCTTCATCATCTGCACTTTCACCAACCAAAAAAAAAAAAAAAAAATTATCAGACCCCAAACACAGTTTTGACACTAGTCTGCAAGTTACCTAGCCCAGCCTCTTTTCACTAAAGCTGTTTTGCTAGCTACCGTTCTCTGCCTCAGTCATGATCTTTATAGAGGGGGATATTCTGTCAGTATAATTCCCTAACAATACTTCATATTAGGGACAGAAAATACAAGACAGGCAGCAGTAGAAATTCATACTTTGTTAGTCATAGAATCATAGAATCAGCTGGGTTTGAAGGGACCTCCGAGATCATCAAGTCCAACCCTTGATCCACTACCACTGTGGTTGCTAGACCATGGCACTAAGTGCCACATCCAGTCTCATCTTAAAAACCTCCAGGGATGGAGAATCCATGCTAGGCAGCCCATTCCAATGCCTGCTTACCCTCTCTGTAAAGAATTTCTTTCTAATATCTAACCTAAACCTCCCCTGGCACAACTTAAGACCATGCCCTCTTGTCTTGCTGATAGCTGCCTGGGAAAAGAGACCAACCCCCACCTGGCTACAGTCTCCTTTCAGGGAGTTGTAGAGAGTGATGAGGTCTCCCCTGAGCCTCCTCTTTTTCAGGCTGAACAGCCCCAGCTCCCTCAACCTCTCCTCATAGGACTTGTGCTCCAGTCCCTTCACCAGCCTTGTTGCTTTCCTCTGGACCTGCTCCAGGACCTCAATATCCTTCCTGAACTGAGGGCCCCAGAACTGGACACAGTACTCCAGGTGTGGCCTCACCAGTGCAGGTACAGGAGAAGAATCACTTCCTTGGACCTGTTGGCCACACGGTTCCTGATCCAGGCCAGGATGCCACTGGCCTTCTTGGCCACCTGGGCGCACTGCTGCCTCATGTTCAGCTTCCTGTCATACTGTAACAAAACAAAAAATATATACTCAACCTAATATATAGATTTTTAATAGCTTTTTTGTGTGTACTTAGAGAAATTTGGTATTTCTAACAATTTTTGTGAAATTATTGATAGGTTTTAATGGAGAAATCAGTTTTACAGTTTAAGATTTAGTACACATATGTGTTTGTACCTAAAGGTTCTGTGTAGATATATGTGGTATAAACACAGTATACTATTGTATTCCTAATTTCATAAAGATAATTGATTTAAGTTTTACAATAAACTAGTGTGTTTTAAGGATCATATACTTCAGTTTGTATGAGTAGTTCAAGAAGCAGCATTAACCAGAGGCATCTGTAGATAACCCAATACATAGAAGGGTTTGAGGACATCTATGAAACATTGTGTTCTTTAGTTCCTGTCAGTTAAACTTGCTTCTTTTAGTTTATTCTTAATTCTCATAGATCTCTTTGGTATTTTCAAATAGGATGTTACAGCTTTTAAAGTACACACGTGTATGTCATTATGTATCTCAATGTATCTTTGTTTACTGTTACCTTGCTTATTGATTTGCAAATGAAATTCTGCTCTTATGACTTCACAGCCAGAATAATGCTTTAAAAAGAACAATTTATTTCAAATATGTGTAATGCATAAAATGTACAGAATCTTTACAATGAAGGTAAATTAACAATATCTATACAGAATATTGCAAAATAGTACAGAAGAGGAATTTTTTTTACCCCATGGAAAACACAGTATGTTGTAACAAAAACTAAAGAGGGAAAATAAGTATTTCCAGCTGTGGACATAATCACTTTTCCTGTCACTTTCTCTGTAAACAGCCATTAAATTTGAAAAACTGGAATGCAGTTAAGAACCATCTCGTCCATGTGCAATTGAAATGTAGATTTTATTAATTACATCACAGTTTTTCTGAAACTAAGAGTATCCAACAGAGAGGCTGTGTTTGAGACTTCCTAGTCACTTGTCAGCCATACAGTTTATTTACTGTGGTCATTGTGTCTGTGGACTACATGTGCCTGTTCTCTCAAGGGTGCTCATAGAACAAGTCAGACTGCATGGCTGCTCTGTACTTCACATCTGTGAGAAAACTGGTATTTAACCTCAGCCACAGTCCTTGGGGGAGGCAACTACTGTGCTTACATGAGGAGTCAGCATGACTGAAGCAGAGGAAGATGAGTGTTCTTCATATTTTCTGGTGGTGAATGTGAAGAGATTGGAGACAAACTGGGAAAAAGTTGAGAAGCTATAGCTCTCTGATAATTCCTCTCTAGACAGGAGGTATTCCTGTGTTCACTTTTAGTTCCTCCTTTTTTTTTTTTCCAGCATAGTTCTTATACCTGCAACACAGACATTTTAAAAGGCCTATGGTGCAGTAACCAGTGAGCAGCTACTCAGTTTTACCAACTGGATGCAAAACCAAAAATCCCATGGCAATATTCCTCACAGTGGTAGTTGCTGTTGTTCTTTTTGTGTTCGTAATAATGAAAAGTCTTAAAAAATGGATACTTCTCATTGACTGGCTGTCAGATGATCGCATTCTGCTCTTACTTATACCAGTACTGTAAGAATCCAGTTAATTTCAGTCATTCGTTTCAAGTGTATGTAACAACAACAGTATTTAGAGGTAATATATACAATATATATAGGAGGAGGTAATATATACAGTTTTGTTTTTTAGAAGAGCATACTGCTACAAAGGATGCTTCCCAGGAAGAATCTGAATCAATTCCAGAGTACACTGCTGAAGAGGAGCGAGAGGACAACAGGTTATGGAGAACGGTCGTTATTGGAGAACAAGAACAGAGAATTGATATGAAAGTCATTGAACCATACAAAAAGGTCATTTCACATGGAGGTAGGAAAAACCTATAAGTATTTTTTAAATTGATGTAAAAAAATCATGCTTTATTGATCATGATTTCTGGTTTTGTTCTGTTATCATACTGGCAGGGGGAGAGAAAATTTTATTTTTCAGCCTTGGCTGAAAATCAACTTGACTTTCAATTCAGTGTGGCAATGACTAATAAGTGTTTTAAATTCAAAGCTATTTCAGGAGCAGCAAACTGACATACATGTGTCAGGAACAATTTGGTCATTGTAGGCTAAAATTGTCTTGAACAAGTTAAAAATCTTTTGACCTACAGCAAAATAAAATTTTGAAAACATTATTCTGTGGATTTTGACAAAAGCTTTTGCATGAGGTAGTAGAGTGGCAAAAACAAAGATACAGAAAGCCCTGGGGTTTTCATTCATCTGGCTAAGCTCCCTATGCTGTTTTTCTGCCATTTATAGTTGTTGGCAGCATTTCACCAGGAACTGGTTTATGGGGTTTTTTCACGTAATTTGTTAATGAAAATCAAATAACTTATCGAAAAAAACATTTAAAGTAGGAAAATGACCTTGTATTCTTGTTATATTGTCTAATTTGCTCATCTGCTCCGCAGCCTCCTCAGAGAATCACAGAATTTGCTGAGTTGGAGAATTTGTAGTTCTGGTGTTACTAGTACACTTCTGTATAAATTAATACAAATGGCTAAATATTACTCTAGATATTAACGGAAGAAAGAGAAACAAAGCTTTCTAAGTGCCTTTTCCTATTTGTCTCAGGTTTAGATTATCTTTGGACTCTGTATCTTTCAAGGACTCTCTTTACTCTCTGTTAAGTAAAGTGTTGTGTAAGGATGAGTTGTTCTATTCCTGCAAAACCTGAGGTAGGCAACTCAGCCTCTCAGAGGTGAGATTTGTGAGTTTATATGAGGATCCTTTTGTCACAGTGTTGTTGATCTGTAACATCATTTAAAGCTCAGCCATTTTTTCCAGTATATTTTCAGTGTTGAATCTCTATCTGGTAAAAGTGACATAAATAAATTATGGTTAATTATATTACCTGAGGATGTGGTTCACAGATTTGTGCATTTACATTAAAAAGCAGATAAATGCTAGCCTACAGGTATTAATGGTGGCCAGTGTGCAGAAGGTTTAATCAGAATTAATAATGTTCAAACCTCCAAGTATTTGTGCACTACCACACCACCATCAAAGATTTATGAATATGATGACACCTCAGACACAGTTTAGCAAACAGACACAGATGGCATAATTTAGGAAACAAACACAAAATACTTTGGGGCCTTGCTAATTGTGTTTATATATTTTTTTATGCTGTAAACTAGTCAGTATACATTTGTGGTGAAAACTGTTTCCTAGTAGATGCTGGTGTATATATGTATATCAGCATTTGTGAAGAATAAATACTAGTCCATTTTAGCGAGTGAATAAGTAGCTCTGGCAGACATCTCTGATGGCAATTGTGAAGTACATAATAATGCACAGTTATCAATGGGAGTCTAGGTAACTCAGTTAAACTCAGTATGAAATAATTTGAATTCAAATTTTATGTGTCTGGCACCTTGTTTTGTTAGATCACTCAAATCTAAGATAAAGAGCATTAAGTTTCCTTTACTTTTGAAAGGGTGCTGGTCAGTGGAGTTAGCCATTAGACAAACAGTGTGAGATAGAACAATAAGTTTCAGTCTACCGGTGCCTAAATTGGAAATTTTGCCTCATATCTAGCCAAATCAAAGTAGGTTAAGGACTGGATTAGATGAAGTGGCAAACTGGAGATGTGGAAACCAAAATCATTTTGTTGCATGGATTGTGGGAAGACTTTGCACAGCTCTAACAGTTTCTGCATTATGGCAACTAGGCCTATTCTGTATGAAGTTCGCTTGGCAATACTTTAGTGGAGTGTTTAGAGGGCCAGGAATCTTTTCTTTAACCTCAAGATTAATAATAGATTCTGACTAAAATTAGTTAATTGGAAGTCAAGCAGTCTTGATGATTTGATGGTCTACTGAATATTCCTCCCTGACAAATGACAGACAACAGCAAATGCAGAATTTATGTGGTAGCCACAAAGTAGGAAAGGGGAGAGTAGACTTGGCAGTGTAGGCATGAGATTGTCTTCAACATATTTCTCTTTGCACAGGCTGAGAATTTGGGCAAATGGCATTTACTGCCTTCTAGTGGTGAATTAAAATGCACTTCTCCCTTGGATGAACATTCCTTCTCTTCAAGCATGTGTGAGGAAAAGTGGTTTAGACTTATCTGTGGGTTTTTCTTCCATGGGTTGTTAGTTAGCATCTGCACGTAATCATTTTGCTTTCCATGAACTTTGGACTGTTCTGTGTATTTTAGTGGGCACACCTGCCACAATGTGCTCTCGCTATCAAACTCCTGTGCCAGCTGGACAGATTTCTTTATGGCAGCATGATATAAAATCTTTTAAAGTTTTCTTTTAATTTTACGTAAGGAAAGAAATGTCCTCCGTATTTGAAGCCTGAGGAGGAAAGAAATACTGCTTTATTCCTGTTGTTGTTTAACCCCAGCTGGCAACTAAGCCCCACACAGCCACTCACTCACTCACTCACTCCTCCCTATGGTGAATTAGAAGGGTAAGAGTGAATAAGCTTATGGGTTGAGATAAGGACAGTTAAATAGGTGTGCACTCCAGCAAATCAAAACAAGGAATTCATTCACTGCTTCCCATCACCAGGAAAGCAGAGCTCCATTGTGAGTAGCAGTGACTTGGGAAGACAAGCACCATCACTCCCAGCTTCCCCCCTTCGTTCTTCTCCCCACGGCTCTGTATGCTGAGCATCATGCCATATGGTATAGAATATCCCTTGGGTCCATTGGGGTCAGCTGTCCTGGCAGTGTCCCCTCCCAACTTCTTATGCACCCCCAGCCTGCTCACTGAGGGGGAAGAGCAGTACAAGAAGTGAAAAAGGCCTTGGCTCTGTGCAAGCACTGCTGAGCAATGACAAAAACATTTCTATATTATCAACACTGTTTTCAGTGCAAATCCAAAACATAGCCCTGTATTAACCACTGTGAAGAAAACTAAGTGTATCCCAGCCAAACACAGCACAATTCCATAATAATCTAGCTGAAACAATCATTTGTGCCAAAAACAGGACCATGAGCATTTTAGTTAGACTTAGATGCTGTCCTCTGGTATCGAAAAAGCACTGTGGAAGTCTTAAAATCTCCTTTTAGAAGGGTTGTTTAAGTCGTGGTATTATCCTTTAATTTTTGTCAGGAATGTGTTTCTGTCTCTGAGGGAAATGAAAATTTCCTTCCTTCACAAACATTATCGTCTCCCTGTCATGGTCAGTTTCTTCTAGATTCTTTTGAAAAGCTTTTGAATTGTTCTCTGAGTATATCCAGCTTTGACTCTCTGCATCATTAGTGCTATCTACTTACAACCATTTTTACCGCATGTTTATAAATTCCCTCCTGATTGCATGTATCCTTTAAGCAAAACTTAAAAATGAAATGCAGGAGTATTTTTTATTTATCATTACTAATACAGGATTGTGGAGAAGACTAACCATCATTAATCCATCACAAGAAGAAAATATTTTATTTTGGGTAACAAGGAACATCCTGGACCCCAGAATGGTAGTGCTACAGCTTTGAGGGTTTACAGCTGTTTTTAGGCAGTGGTGCAGCCCAGAGAATGCCAGAATTGGATGATTGGAGTGTCCAAGGTAGAAAAGTAATTTACACAAACTTGCAAGAAAGGATTTAACTGGTCCCCAGGAGCTCTTAAGGTATAGTGGTATGGAGTCATAATTGTAATATCCTAAAGCCATTGGAGCTGCACCAACCAACTGATACTGGATTGGAAGACTTTGCAAAACATCATTCAAACAATGCAAGACAGCAAATGTAGGAGATTTTCTTTAGCCCCTTATTACTCAATCTGAGGTGAGCATTCAGCACATAATTGCCACAGAGATGCAATGAACCTTAAGTAGAAGCCTTAGAAGGTGTTTTTGCTGGTCTCTATAAAAAGTTTACTAATAGTTGTGCTAAGTGTGTTTTTTTAGAATTCAACTGACTCTCATACATCCTTATGACTTGATGATAGTTCGTACATTTTCAATCTGCTTCAGCATTAGACATAGTGGCTCTATTACAGGACTTTGAGATTTCTTTTTAAATTTATCCTGTTAAAAGCCTTTGACAAAGATAAAAATGCCTTTTCATTTTTTTCCACAGGATATTATGGTGATGGTCTGAATGCTATCATTGTGTTTGCAGCATGCTTCTTGCCAGACAGCAGTCGAACTGATTACAACTATGTCATGGAAAACCTTTTCCTGTGAGTGATACGTAAGCAATGTAGCAGAGTCTTTTGGGTTAGTACTCATAATTATACAGTGAGAGGTAACCTGTCTTTAATTAAGAGGTACTTTTGGTCATTAGAAGTGGAGTGATCTGAATGACAAGGAAAAGAGTAGTTTTAGATAAACTTCTCATTGGAGTATTATTTTGTTATTTTTTACCTATTCACTCTCCAAAATTAAGATGTATTTGTCAGTACCAAATCTGACTGTAGTATTTCCCTAAATGTCAAGGAATGCAGTATCTTCAACTCCTTGGGACTACAGTCTTTGCACTGTTTCACTAGTGATTTCCATCTCTCGCTGAGAACAATCAGCTTACACCACTAGACTGTTTTTTACTGTGTGTTGTTGATTGTATATTATCATGATGTATCACTGTATATATTTTTAATATATGCTGTGCTGTGTTCAGAAGTCACAGGGCCATTTTTTGACACTTGTTTTTAAAATACAGGATAAATGGCAGTTACTGACACAAACAGCTCTAAGTATGTTTCCTGACTCCGGCTGCTTCTGCTTCATCTAGAAGTGGCAGGGGCCAGTTCGGCAGGACACAAATTTGGCCACAAAAACCCAAATTTATCACAGGAAAATTACTCCTAATAGCAATTTGTTTTGGCAGCCAAAAATTGGGAAGGCAGCACTACCCTCAAGTATCTCCAGCTACTTCCACTTACAACTGTTAAAAAATCAATCTATCTAGTGTTTTCTGTGCTAAAACCCAGTAAGTCATTTCTAAAGCCAGCAGGAGACCTGGCCTTTGCCATTTGCAGCTTACAGGGCACTAGAGCACAGACCAAAGTCTCCTTAAAATTCCAGTCCTTGAAGATGCACTTGGTGATAGCCAATGCCTTTAACATTGTCTTTATGAGTGAAAAACAAGAATGGGTGCTTTAGTTCCTGGTCAGAACAACTGCTATCATTTGCCTGGTAGAGCCTCTAAGAGCCCCATGTAATCTGATAACTGATATACACAATGCCCAGTGATTTAAAAGGTAGGCAGGAATTACTACAGTGGTTGCAACTTGGTAAGTAAGGAACAAAGCTGAAAATAACTGTGACTGGCATTCAGTAGTTCTTCTTTGTCTTCACCCAAGACCCTTGTCCAGATAGAGTTGGTGGTAAATGGACTTCGCAGAGAAAGCCCTAAGAGCCTTTTCCACATGGCTTGAGGTTACTGCCAAAGTCAGTTTTAAAATAACTTTCTCTGGAGTAGTAGTATAAGAGAGTGTTCAGGTTGGCTGTGAACCTTAAGCTTATTTTAAGGCTTATCTCTTGGCTCTCTCTGAGACAACAAGAAAAGGGAAAATTAGTTTGCCCCTTTCTTCCAATTGTAGGCCTTTTAATTGCATAGAAGTAGAGGGATTGCAACAGTTTACTAAATGTGCAATAACTCATATATTTAAACATTTGTTAATTCTTTACTATTGAATTATATAGCAATCTGGAGAGACCTGCAAATCACTGAATCTTTTTCCATTTTTAATACAACCTATTTCTGATGGATAATAATGTACGTGCAATGTATAGGCCACCTCTAGTTTCTGATTAATAAGTGTCCTCAGTTACTGCCAAGTTTTGCAGTTACTTTCCCATCTGGATTCCTTTCACATTTCCCATTATCTTATTCCTTCCTGTTTGTTATCTTGACTATTCCTGTAAAACTGTTTTTGAAGGATGGAGTTTGGGCCAAAACGCTTGAGGCATCTTCTAGAGCACTCCTAGATAATGAAGCACCACACAGAAAATTCTGCTGTTTAATTTGTGGCTGCCTGACACAGTCAACAGATTAAAAATTTTGTAGAAGAATCTCAACTTGAAAAATCACACTTTGAAAACAAAACCATTGCTTTGCTTGCAGAGTGAGGAATTTGTTCTAGTCAATGAGAAAAATTCTGTCCACCTTTTCAAATAATAAAGAAATTGCCATTATTATCAAATAATAAGAAATTGCTAGATAGGTAAGCTTTGCAAGAAAGCTCAGCATCCTTAAAATGGCAAATGGTCTAACACAACCTAAATTGGATAAGAGCTGTTGAATGAAAGTATGTGAGATAAGTGGGATCTGACTAAAAAACTAGCAGAGATTCTTTTTTGTCATAATAGTCCTTTATGATTGTTCTTATTATAACTGATTATTCATAATATTCACAATTCCCTTTGCCCTTAGTAAACACAGATATTTTTCAGACTGTTTTGGTAAGTACTTATACAAACTTCTGTACGGTTCAATGCCTTTAAAGCACTAGATGTTGTGCCCTGTGAGAAGGGCTAATTTCGTAACTTGTCAGGTAGTCAGTAGGTTCAGTTAAATTAAGCTTTATGCATCAAAATCTCCATGCAATCCCTTGCTTTGCTATTTCACTGTTAGACATGAGCCTTTACAAGTATCAGGCAAAAGCAGGGAATGCACAACTGCAGGGTAAGAAAGAGCATTGAAATGCATTGAGTGAGTAGTGATTTAGATGGGATTTATCAAATGCATGGAACTGGTCTACTTAATGGCTGCCCACTTTATGCCCAGGTAAAATATCACTCTCTTTGGTCAGAACTAGATTTCCTACAATTCTTTTAAAGACATTGCATTCTAAGGAATTTCAAGGTCAGATTAGATTGTGAACATTCCCACACACGTGTGAAAGGTACCATTGTGCTCAGGGATAGAACTGCCTTTTGTAGTGAATGCACTTAGGCATTCAGGTTTTTAAGGTGTGACTTGCGGTTTTTCATTCGAGTTTTTACAGAGGCATGCCTTGAGGCTGCTTAGTAGAGAAAACAATTTGAATATTCCTGTGATGATCAGCTGCCAGATGAGGTAGGGACTACTGAGTGGAACATCTGCACATAACGTCCCAGACAAGAATTTAAAATTGTCCTCGCATTTGACTGAGTAGTGTGCTCTTCTGGGTAGGATGAATGAGTGTTTGGAGTGTTATTCTCACAAAATGAAGTTATGTCATGGAGTGATCTCTCCCATCAGAAGTCAGGTTGATGGACAAGTTTTATTAGCCTTGAATTTCAAGTGTTTGTAGTTTGCAGTCACAGACTCAGTAGCCATAGTGTGAGGATCACAAAAATTTTAAACAAGTTCACCCGTCTTCTCCTGACACTTTTTATTTTTGCATTGAACAAACTTCATCATCCTTGATGATTAGAATAGTGAATAGAAGTTTCTCAATAGTTAATTTTAGAAGTTCTTAGGGCTTCACATGGTCCTGCCATGTTCTCCCTTGCAAAATCTTATTATTTAATGTCTTTTTAAGAAACAGCAAAGTCACCAATGAGATTTGAAAACTCACTAAGAAACAGTATTTTTGTAAGGAAACCACATATTTTTGAAGACAGAGATAAGACTGTGGCTTTCTAGTTACACATCTACAGGTACCATGGTGACCAGTGCTAAATGTTTGCTTCGGTTTAAAGGAAAAGAAAAGCTTCTCTTGTAATAAATTGCTTAGTCTGCCTTGATTTATTCCTAGTAGATTGATTTAGTTTGGGCTTAAGCAGATAGTGTACAGTTTGTGCTCACTGACATGTGTACTTTTACCAGCTATGTAATCAGTACCTTGGAGCTGATGGTAGCTGAAGACTATATGATTGTCTACTTGAATGGAGCAACACCAAGAAGGAGGATGCCTGGATTGGGTTGGATGAAAAAATGTTACCAGATGATTGATCGACGGTCAGTAATATTTTCCTTAATCCATTATTTTAAACACTGACCATTTCTGTTACTCCCCTGTATGCCAGTGTTCACTGTATATGATCTTTCTGTATCTTTTGTGGGGTTTTCTGTTGTTTTTAAGAAACCATTGCTTTTTTACTTAGATTACGGAAGAATCTGAAATCATTTATAATTGTTCATCCATCATGGTTTATCAGGACAATTCTGGCTGTGACACGACCTTTTATAAGGTATGTAATGAATACCAGTGATTTTCTATGTCCCTAAGAATACATAAGTGCCCTAAATCATCAAACATAGCTGTTAATCTTTCACTGAAGAGTGCTCATTTTATAGCTTATGTTTGGATTTTGACAGTTCAGTTTCCTAAAGTGAGTGGGGGGGAAAAAGTGATTTAAATAAGTATCTAGTTGCAGACAGCATAGGGATGGGTTTGTACGCTGGTATGCCTATGGAGAACTGGGAATTCAGTCTCTTGAAATTGTCTTGTTTGAAGCCCAGCTCAAAGGCATGTAGAAAAGGGGACTGCATGTAATGAAAATCACCTTATATAAAAAATCCTGGCTATAGGACCATATTAAGCTACAGTTCTTGGTTTTTAAAAATCAGTTGCTGCTCATATTAGAGGACTGCCTGCAATCTGTTGTGTTTAAATGCATAGGAGTTCTGGTTCCAAAAAATATGCTTTGATTAGTAAAAAGGCAGAAAAATTTGTTACTGACTTTGAAGACCTCACATATCGCTGAAGCAGATAGGGAAGTATGCAGTTGAAATCCTGAGAGCAGACTGACAGGTGTGAGGAGATGCTTCAGGTAAGAGAAGAAGCATCTTCTACTGAAGCCACACAGTGAATGACATACGTCATGACAGATCTCAGAGCGTTCTGCTCCCAGACTGCAGATGAAGACACTGGAGGTGTCTGTCACAGAGTACTCTGGCCTGACAGGGTAACATTTGGATGGGGAAACATGATTTCTCCTATCACTACCAAAGTGCAAAAGGCAGAGTATCATAATGGAGCTTCTTCTTTCAGATGTGGTATCTTTTAAGACCGAGGAGAAAGTGACAATTCAAAATACCAGAGTAACAGAGAAACAATACTTGGAATTATCAATAGTAATTATAATTCATTGGTCTTTTATTCAAAATGATTACACTGAGCAGCAGTGATTACAGGTTTTTCATTGACAAACAGGAGAAAATGTTTGCTCTAAATAGTTTGTCAAAGCAAATTAGTGGTACAAAACTATAGATACTCATGTCATGGCCAGGCTTTGTGAATGAAGATTTGAGAACGGCTCTACCCACAATTGTTACAGGCATGCTGGTGGCTAAAGAGGCCAATGCAAGATAGACAAGATCAGTTGCAAAAGGCACAGCAGAAAGACTCCTTGAATGGTATTGGCAGGATCCAATTCTTTCTGCATTGTATTTTCTCTTCGATGGTGATCCTGTGTGCATTCTCAAAAGAAGTAGCAGTGTTATAGATAGTGTGTCTCCAGACCTCCCAATTGGAGGCCAGAGTAGACCAGCAATGAAGATCAATGTGGCCAAAGCTGAGATGTTGCTTCAGGGAGTCCTTGTATCTTCTCTTCGGGGCTCCTCTCTTGCGGCAGCCGGTGGCAAGTTCACCATAGAGCAAGATCTTAGGGAGGCAGTGGTCCTTCATCCTTGAGACGTGCCCTGCCCAATGCAGTTGTGTTCTCAGCAACATGGCCTCCATACTCATAAGTGCTGCCTATTCTAGAACAGACATGTTAGTTACATAATCTGACCAGTGGATGTTTAGGATTGTACGGAGACAGCATTGATGGAAGCATTCTAGGAGTTGCAGGTGGTGGCGGTAGATGAGCCATGATTCAGACCCATATAAGAGAGTAGACAGCACAATGGCTCTGTAAACACTGATCTTTGTACTTTTCTTCAAGTGTTTATTCGCCAAACTCTTTTATGGAGTCTTCCGAAAGCTCTATTTGCCTTTGGTAATCTGTTGTCTATCTCTCCATCAATCTTACCTTCTGAGGAGATGAGGCTCCCTAGGTAATTAAACTGCTGGACTGATTTGAGCTCTGATTGGCCAATGGTGATATGGAGATGATGGAAGACTTCCTGAGGTGCAGGCTCATAGAAAATTTGAGCAGTCTGATTTATCTCTCTTCTTCTTATACAAAGTGATGATGACTGCATCACGAAGGTCTGATGGTAGTTTACCTAGTTCCCAACAGCACACCACAAACTCGTGGAATTTAGCATGGAGTGCTTGGCCCCCATACTCCCAGACTTCACGTGGAATACCATCAACCTCAGCCGCCTTGCCAGTTTTCGCCTGCTGTATGGCCTTAAGAGTTTCTCCCAAAGTGGGGGCAATATCCAATTGATTCTTCACTGGTTGTTGTGTAATTTACTGAATTGCTGAGTCTTGAACTACACGGTTCTAGAGACCAGTTAAAACTCTCCATTTCAGCCAAGTAGACTGAGTCTCTGTGCAAGATGAAAATGAAGAACAAATGAGAGGTGAAAAAGGTGGGCAGGACACATGGCCAGTGTGACTTGTAAAAATGACATGAGATGTTTGAACCCGTACTGAGGACAGAAGAACATTATGAGAAAGTTGAGTAAACAACTCCCTGAGGCATGAAAAGTGAGAGTCAATTCAGTAATAAGCAGCGTTAAGGAGATAGAAACTTGATTAGTTTGAAGCCCAATGGCTATAACTTAGTTTGCTAGCCCCAAGCTGTTTACTGACAGGCACGGTGGGAATTTTGGAGTAAGAAATGAGTTGGTCACAAGGCAAGCAGAGATTTCAGTGAGATAGCTAAAGGTGAGCAACATTATTTTAATTGTATTTCAGCTGAGATGCAGAATAAAACAGTAGAAATTAAGAACCTGAAAGACATCAGAATGGCAAGGGACAGTCAAGTCACTGAGGGTGTGCTAATCTCAAGTCTATCTCAATTTTACCTCAAAAACTGTCAATCAAATTTGGTGGAGTCTGGGACTCGACTTACAAACAGTAAGTCTGTCTGAAAAAGCAGAATGAAAGAACTAGAGGTAGCAGAGAGAGATCCTAGGTACTCTTTTAGGACCAGATGCTCACACCAAAAATCATTTGATCTGTAAGGCAAGGAATTAGATTTCTAATAAAATAAGTATCTGTGAAACATATTTGTCACTTGATGGAAATATTTTAATAATAGAAAATTACTACTATTAGCAGCATGTTTTCCCTAAAGTCTGAAAGAAACAAGGACTTACTTTGGCCCATAAACTGACTTCTACATGAAGGAATTACTTAGAAGTCAGTCACTGTAGTGGAGTTAGTGGACCCAGGAGAATCCTCAAGGGGAAAAAGTAACCTTCAAAAGATTTTTTTAAATCTGCCCTGCTCCCCCATCTTTAGAAGCTTCTGATTGGCTTGCAGCTTGCCGAGTTACTTTAGCTGGCAGTTCTGATGCTACAGTCTATGATTAACATTTTGAATAAAATGCTAAGAATTACCTGTATGTTTTCGTGCTTTGACTGGTCGATTGTGAGTGATGCTTGCATCCTAAATGTGGCCATTGGCCTGCTCCAGTGTGCGTGCCTTGCTTTATGAGCCAAATGAGATGGACTTCTCATAACCTCATACATATCAAATAACTTAGGTTAGCCAAGTGAATAGCCTTATGTTTTTAAGTGTGTTTTGTGGACAATTTAGCCTTTTTCCAACTGATCAGTTTTCAACCACAATAAATGAGTCATTTAGCACAGCTGAAATAAAAAAGGTATTTTATCATAAGAAGGCTCTGCAGTAAGAATAGACACAATCATATCTGTACTTGTCTGAACAAATGAGGAAGTTCAGTTTTATTTTGTTTGATTGAGAATCAGTGTAAAATAGAAATGCTAAGTCATCATGATCACTTGTTAACCATCGTGATGATTGTGGTCATGTTAAGTGAATGCTTCCCATCTCTTTTTACATGTAAGTATTCTCTAAGAGATTCTTTTCAGAATTTTAACACATCTCCTTCAAACTGTAAAGCTAATTGCATTGTCTAGCAGGTAGGCATTACAATTTATAATGTCGTGAATACTGTGATTCAGCCTAAGAAAGGAGCAGCCAAAGGTCTAGACTCAATTTCAGCGTCACTAGAATTCAGGTAGGCTCATGATTAGCTGAGCTCTGTAATTGAAATATGAATATCAAAGTGCTTAATTATTTAATACATGCCTTCATTTATTTTTAATATTTCATAAAGGATTGGGGGACAAAGTCAATTAATATGTTTTTTTCTGTGTTTCAGCTCTAAGTTCAGCAGTAAGATACAGTACGTCAACACACTGGCAGAGCTTCATGAGATGATTCCAATGGAATATGTGCAAATACCAGACAGTATTGTCAAGTAAGTGATGTACAGTAAGCGTGTACTTGTTCTAATGGAAACTATTTCCACAAACTAATAATAATGTTTAAGACTCTGTAAAAAAACCAGAAAATACTTTCCTGATAATCTTAAAAATGCTTATGTGTTGTTCCACAAACATTTTACTGTCAAACTCAGAAGCAGGAAGCCACTGTATAATGGAAACACAAAACACAATAAAGATATACTCCTTGGGGAGAAGGAGAATAGTTTAACCTTTCCACGGGTATCATCTGTGCCATATTTTTCCATACCTTTTTAAGTAAAAGTGTTTTTAAGTTTTAGTCATACAGGGCTTTGAACTGAAACAATAACTAAAAGATAGCCTGTTCAATAGGAGACCACTGAAAGTCTGTACATTCACCTTTCCTTATCTTGTTGATTTTCATTTTTAAATCCAGAACCACTGAAAGACAGTTTCTCAGTTTTTGCCACTTATGTCCAGAAGTTTTTTAAATGCAGGCATTTAAAGGGCAGTATCTATTAAAAGGAAAGTAAAGTAAGGAAAGTATATATTAAAAAATTGTAGGAAGTTGATTGTTATTGCTCATCCTAACTGACTTCTTTTCAGACCTGAAAACAACAAAATGGAATCATATACCAAGACAGAAAACATGATTGATTGAAAAATTCATGGGTTTCATGTAGTTTCTATTAAATAGACAATCCTACTCAGTGATGTTGTTTGTTTGGGTTTTTTTTAATTGTTCTCTTTATCAAATGTCTTAGGTTTTGAACAGCGAAACATTCTGTTCTAGTAAGTAATTTGATGAGCAGATACATAAGTATGATTGTCTTTTCCTTTTGGTTTTTCAGTGACAGCTTTTGGAGCTGTCATAGATCTCTTCGACCCAGGCAGGAGTTTTCATACCTGTCTCACATTAGTTGCAAAGCAACGTAATTTCCTTCATCGAGCTAATGGTGTAATTCCAGAGAGCAACTAGGAAGCCCAGTTCTGGCAATGGCACTTGTGAAAGCAGCAAATTACAGTTGTGAAATCAGAGGTCATAGAGACTTTCACTCAATTTCATTTGCTGCTGTAACTTTTTCAGAGGTGGAGTGATGCTAAGAATGTGGAACAGAGACCGTTAGTCAACTGAGAAAGACATGTCCATAATGTCTTAACATCCCTAACAATTTTTCATCCTCCCTCTCTCCCTTCTTCCCTCCCTTCCTTACTCCATCCCTCTCTCCCTTCCTCTTTTGATTCCTATAAAAATTTTAATTTCTTATAGTTCCTTTTGATAGAAACTTTAACGTGATACTCAGCTTCTGTCTCTGTTTCCTTGCCGTGTTTACTGTTAGGCTGCAGCAGCATACACATCTGTGTTATACACATTTTTACTTCCTTGTAGTGTTGGGGAAGTCCATTCACCTCTCAGACCAAAGGTGAAAAGATCACAGCATTAGTACCAAATAAACTTTAGTACTTAAAACTGAAGAAATTTTAGGGAACTACCTATTTCATGTCATCAGCAGCCAGATGAGAGATCATGATTTTGCTGAAAAAGATAGAACTCGAAAGGTGACAATTGTGCCTATTGGTGGCAAGCATTTTCAAGATGCTGTGATATCAAGATTTAGTGGCTCTGTGCATTCAAGACACTGTGAGTGGTTATTCCCATAGCACAGGGAGGAGAGCAGCATTCAGCTGATAGTTTCTCTTCTACTGCAAGTTGAGAAAGGTTCCTGTAGAAAATTACATTTAATCTTTTGGCTTCATAATTGCTCCATTGGCAAGAAGAAATATACCACCTATGCTCAAGAGGAATCCCACCAGCAGAACGTACATAGTATTTGGGTTGTGTGGTTAGTTGGTAGTTTTTACTGAAGTGGAATACAATGTACTTGCTGTATATATGATATTTTACATCTTTTCTCTTCCTTCGTCCACTCTTATCTTGTAAGGTATGATGAAGAGAAGTGTATTAAGAGAAGAATGAGGTAAAACCTGCTTTCTAGCCCCTGCTGCCGCTCATAATGGAGTGAATCTGTGTGACAGCCTTCCACCTGCAGGCGACCTCAACAGCTGAACGAGAGAGGACTTGCAATGATGTGGAATCTTACTTTCCCCTTCAAGCTGTTGAGATCAGCCTCCCTTGCAAATAAAACTCACTGAACTGTAAATGTCCTTGACTTGGCCCAGGCTGCAGCTAGTTTAATATTATCTGATAGAGCAACTAAATGCTTTCAGCTTTGTCCACTAGGCATGCCTCAGACCCCTGCTGCTTCTCTGTCTGCCTCCAAATGAGCTCAGTAAGAGTTACAAATTTAAGGTGGGTTGAGCACAGGGATAAATGGTATCATATTGAACTGAGGAGCTTTAGGGTCAGTGTGCCCTAAATCCTATTTTAGAAGCATGTACTATACTTGTTCTTTGCTCTGCTATTGCTCTGCTTCTCTCTTATGCTCTGCTTGCTTCTCTGTTTCTTTGTATCAATAACTTTTACTCGTGCAGACTGGATGAAGAGCTGAGGGAAGCTTCAGAAACAGCTAAGTAAGATAGCTTTCAGCTGGATGCTGGCGTTATATTTACTTGTTTCACAGGAATAGTTTGAATGTAGTAGTACGCTATATGTTTGGTACAACAATCAGCTTGTAGTTTCAATTACTGTGTAAGTTGTCATATTTGTAAATTGACTTCCCCTCTCACTAAAAGCAGCCTTCTTTTGTACTGCTGGGTCTCAGTAAGAAGGAATCACACCCTTATGCTATAAAAAACTTTTTTGCTGTTTTTTGATTATGGTTTCTGTAGTCATGGGGATGACTGAAATCACTTATTTACTCCATTAAAATGGATCATTAAACATTTTCTACCCTTCATCTGTTATGTCAGTTTTAAAAAAGTAGTTATTTTTAATTTATTTTTTTTTTTTTTTTTACAATTTACTAAATTAGGTCTAGCTCTTGTACCTCATTCTCAGTTAAGTTAGGTACATAAATTCTCCTTTTTTTCCAGCATTGGCTGGATAGGCCAGGGAATTAATATTTGATAATAATATTGTACTACTTGATAATAATATTGTACTGTATGTGGTCACTTAATAAATCAGTGGCAGCTGATGGTCAGATACTTTAAACTCATAACTCCTTATGAGTTATGAGTTTATGTGCTTTGACACTGAGGCAGTATGGTATAAGGTACCAAAGAAATCCTTAACTAGAAGGATTTGACTCACTGAGAAGAGCTTAGAAAGTATCCAGTGCACTTTCTTCATATGTGTATTTCAGAAAAGATTCTGGAAAAGGAGCCTGTGTCTGCTGGTTCTAGTATAACATTTTCCCATTTTTGTTTTTTATTACCAAAGATTTTGAGGTCTGGAGTTTCTTTTCAGTCTCTTTCCTTCAACTTATGCACTTCAGGATTTTCATCTTACAGCTTCTGCTTTGCTGTACTTTTTCCTACTGTTTCTTCTTTTGCAGTACACATTTTCTTCCTGTTCTCCTGAGACTGGTTTTTAAAACAACCATAGAGAAATATCCAAATCACTGGCCACTGCTTTTTGATTCTAGCAGTTAAACTGCCTCAGAAGCAATGAATTCACATAAGTAGTTATTTGATATCACCTGAATATTTTGTTAAACAAAGAAACCCACCCAGTCTTGAAATGCAACTTCTGTCTCTTCTGTTCAAACATTTTCAAATGCATTGTATATGTGACGGTGAAAACTCTCTGGAAGAAAGCTGCTTTCTTGTTACTCCATTTAAAATAGTAGAGGCAAGCGAAAGGGGAACTAAATATTCATGTGAGGCATCACTGATTGTTGTTACTGCTGGATGTATGAAGTCACTGTAGTGCATTTCCCTTCCCCGACTTAAAAAAATAGCTTAAAAATTTATTACTCAAAGTAATGTGTGTTGCGATCACTAAGATCACTACATTTTTAACAACATTTGTGTGTTGTGCTGTCAAAGATATTCACTACAGTTAGTTATTACATCCCCAAATTTTATGTCATATTTAAAAAGAGACAAAAAAAACACAGAAGAAATGTTTACTCCTCTTTTTCCTTGCATCCAGAACTAGCTGCCTCTCAAATGATCCAGAAATGACTTCAGTGGAGCAGGAGTAAGAACTTATGCCTAATACTGTCATCGCAGTTTAACATTATTTTACAGCCATGCTGCTAGGAACTGAGGCTGGGTAGACTCCATAAAGCTTTTTAGAGACCTAAATACTTTTATGGTAATATTCAGGAAAAAGCAATGAAGCTTTATTAAATTTATATTTTATACAATTTATATATTGTATACTGAATATTTATTATATTTGTATTGCATTGCAAATATGTTTGAAGTGTCCTTGACCATTTCCAAGCAGAGACAGATATAATTCCTAGCCTGAAGATATTCAGGTTAAATTATGTGAAAAGCAGGTAGAAAAAGTGCAGCATGATCAGAGTGAAGATGGTCCCATGCTTTATCCTCAGTTAAAAGTAAAGAGGTAAGCTTGCCATTCTCATTCAGAGATTAAAAAGTCTTGTATTTTATTTTGATTTCTGGACCATGCTCTCATCATCTGCCTTCTCTTTGCTTTTCTGCTTCTCAGCTTCTTTCATAGTTATTTTCCTGATTAAACCTCAAGCATCTTTACATCTTTTCCTTTCAAAGCTGCACTGTTTCCCTTGGAAATGGGAATGTGTCAGTCCTCTGGTATGCTGCTCCTCTGTCTGATACTGTAACTGAAGCATGAAAATGGAAAACACTGCACTGCTCTTACTGTTCATCAGTGAGAGTATTTGTAGCTGTAGTGTGTCACACAAGCACTAACAGTTCCTTGCTAGAACAGCATGTCAGGAGAACCAGCTATTGCAGCAGAGAGTATATTCCTGGCTGGTGTGTACAGGGGAGGAGTGACTGAGGACTTTGCTATCCCTACCCATCTGGTTGGTGTGTAGAAATATAGTGGTGTCTCACCCTGGAATGTTGTTCAGGGACTATCCTATAGTAAACCTGACTCCTCAGTATGATTCCATCAGTAACATGAGTATTGATAAGCAGGCAAATAATTAGAAGTACATGTACCAAAAAGATGCATAAATAAAATGTAGCTTTGATTTTTAAAAATAAAACAGTACTCTAGTAAGCTGTCACATTTTCATATCTGATACATATGTTAGAACCATAAGCTAAATTCCTGATTCCTGGAGCAGTTAACATTATATCTCTGAGCATATTTTTTTTCCTAGGGTGCTGTTTTACTCTGTAATGAATCAATATGAGGACTGCTTTTGAAAGTATAGGAACAGAAAATAACCCGTTAAAGACTATTTACTTACAACTTTGATGTTTTTGTGGCTTGAACAGTTTTCCTGTTTTTCTCAAAAGATAAGCTGAGCAGCAAAAAGCAATATGAGAGAAGAATTTATATTTATTTAAAATAAATATAGTTGAGGCCAAATTAAAGTTAATTCCTGCCATTTATTTTCTCTGCATAAATATGAATCTGTCATCAGAAGTGACAGTAATTTTCCTGTGATCATATCCCTTATTTCTTGTGTCACTTCTTCAGGAAAAAGAATTTCTCATGTAAATCTGTCCACACTGAGAACAGCAGTTTTACACAGATGTTTCTTCCACATGCTTTCTGCTGGAACATCTCTGGAGTCTGCCCAGCTCTTAGTTTGCTTTTGTTGTCTTTTTCATCCTATTCCAAAGGCTTTTGTCTATTGTCATGCTCCCTTGTCTTCTATTTCGTTCAACTCCTTGCACTTCCTCATGACTTAAAAAAAAACCCTATGAAATAATTCACTGTTAAGTAACCCTGTGCATTGTGTAACAGTTTATAAATAAACTGTTACACAATTTATATAAAATATTTTTATATAAATATAAAAAGGAAACTTTAAATAGTTATGTATTCTTTAAGGAAAATTTGTCTTGAGGCAACGTTTATGATGACAGCTTTTTACTTTAAAGAATGCTTCTAAAGTATTTGATGACATGTGCTTTGCACTAAATAGCAAAACTGTACTCTTAGAAACATATTTAGGGCCACACATATCTTGCGACACTGTTGTGTCATTCCAGCACTGGATCTTCCCACATCTGGTGTCTAGTTCATATTGGAATTGCTGGAAAAATAGTTATTATTAATTTCCATAGAATAGTAATGCAACTTATTAAGGTGCGTACTTTCCTGGATGGTAGATAGGATGTGTGTAAATTTTTGAACACCACTGCATTGAAGTAAATGAGAAATGAGGATACTCAACACTTTGCAGGAGCCTAGGATTGGGAAAAAGACTAGTCACATGCTTCATAGCGCTGATTAATTTTTTGTTGTTCTTGTTCTTTGTTGTTCTGTCTTTAATAAATAGCATCGACATGACCCTGAAATAAAAAGCATCCCTGCCGTGCATTTGAAGAAGAGGGTTCACTTTGATTTTCATCACCCAGACACTCACGACCATGCTGTACAATAAGTGATTTGGTCAACTGTGTTTGGTTCATAATTTTTCCATGTCATTCAGCAATTCAAGAAGACCAAAAGGGCCAGTCCTATTGCCATGGATACAGCAGAATTTTGGGGCCTGGTTATCTATGTTGTTTTTCAGAAATGATTTTTCTTTAGGAAAGCTATATCATCTAGCACTGGTTTCTCTGTGTGCGTGCAATTTCTGTTTCAAAGGATACCAACAGTGTGCCTCATGAACGGGTCAATGAGGATGGGGATTTTTTCGTTTTTGTCTTCAGCATATTAGTCTTTATGCATAGCTGAGTGGAATAGTTATTGTTACAATAAATGTTAGTTTGCTTGTGTCACAGAGCAGCAGCAACTGTGTTGTTTAAAAATAATTCTAGAAATGATGCAGGACTTCCTTGAATTTAACAGGTCAGGTTGGATCAGACTTTGGGCAACCTGGTCTAGTGGAAGATGTCCCTGCCCAATGCAAGGGTTTTGGAACTAGGTGATTCTTAAGGCCCCTTCCAACTCAAAGTATTCATACTTCTATGCATTTGTGTTTCTTGCTATCTGAAAAGCCCTTCTATCTTCATTTAACCCTAATGACTTTTTTTATTTGGTCAGAGAAAAACTGATATACTGAAAAATAATAGACTTCCCAGAGGAAGAATCAACTAATTCTGTAAATGATTGTCATATATTCTAAAATCCATGGAGCATTACTTTATTATTGTTTTCTAAACCTGCTTTTTCCAGAACCTTTTTTCTAAGTTGTGAGCTTTCAAATGACATTCTGTCTCCAATTGTAAAGGCTATTAATGCTATGAATATGAATCACATAGTATTTTCTACTAACAGCCAAAAGTTAAACATGTAAATCTAAAGTTGCAAGTCACAGTCGTTTGTTAGGAATACATGTTAAAGTATAAGTAAAAATAAATCTTCAAATGCAGTTTATTGTCTGTGTCACAGTACACAGCAGTAAAAGCATGAAAAAGAAAAAAGCCCTAAGCATTTCTTGCTTGCTGCTGTCCTGTGTACTGCCATAAAAGTCACTACGGTAAATCCTCATATTTACTGGAAAATATCTGCAATTTTTCAGACCATGCTTTTGCATTGAGTGCAGATTAATTATCAAGTGAATACTGTTTGTCTGCTTTAAAAAGACAAGAGTCAAGAATATGACTAATGCTTTCTCTTTCCCTAATGAACACATGCATGCACTTTTCAAACCTCCTGACTCACCTGCCTTTTGGGAAGTCCTAATGCAAATAATAGTATTACATACTCTCTGAAATATTATTCTTTTCTTCACAAGATTCTCATATACCCTAGCATTACATCTGTGGATTCTTTACTTTGTCTGTAAATAAGTCCTTGGACATAACTATTCAAGATAAATTGCACCTTTTAAGTGTGCTCTAGCTCTAGTTCTGTGTTCAGTCTGGAATTATTAATGAAGGAGAAAACAAGCGAAAGGTTTCTTGGGAAATAAAATTTAAGCAGAGGCAGGACAGCACGAGCCTTGATTTTTCAGTAGGATCTAAACTGAAAATTCTCTTTTGTCCTTCATTTAGTAGTTCAATGGTTTTGTTCTGTGGTTTGCACATTTCCGACTCTGTCAGATTCTATCTTGTATTTGCAAGATAGCCTGAAAGCAATGAAGCAAGCATCCATCATTGTGTGCATAGTTGTTCAGCTATTGCAATGAAAATTGAAAATGTTGTTAGAAAAGCAAAAGAAGGCTTTCTTATTGCCCAGCATAAAAAACTGAAATATGTGCCCCTCTTCAGTCCTTGCTTTGTACTGATAGGTGGTGTGTGGTATCTCTGTCATACTTGCTAGTCTGCTGTGTATCACATCTTTCTGTCAGTTCCTGTTAATTTTCAGAGGAAGGACCTAATCCTGCTGACCATTGTTGCTGCTCTGTAACTTTGCCCTAAATTAGGACCTGGTAGTTTCCACCGTTTCTCAGATATTTGAATCCTGGCTTGTGTCTGCCTTATAAAAGTGCTGTCACTTAGTACATTGGGGATAATGTTTTATGTACAGATTAATATTTGTATTGACTTCCAGATGCTAATTAAGCTTCACAAGGATCTAAACTATTAAAAGCATTTAGTAGCATGAAATCGCATCTTTTCTAGACCTGTAGTTTAGGCCACCTAGGATGAGCCCGATGACTTGTGTTATGCTGTAGGTGAGAGAAGTTTTTGCTAAACTTCTGCACAGAGCAGATCTTCAGCACAAATCTTTATTCACTGTCTGAGACTTAAGTGGGTATAAAAGATTTGTGATTTTAGTGGTGGATGTCAGTTCAGAGATTAATTTAATTCTAAAGGCTTTGTATGAAATTACTAAACAGTAAAGCCGTATATGAATTAACCTGATTAATGTGGGTGGACTGGTAGTGGCAGCCTGAGATGGAAGGAATTTGTTTAAGCCAAATGTCACATTAAAACAAAATGGGGCCTCAATGTGATGGTTCAAAAATGATTGCAAGATCAAGGTGTGATTATCTTTGCTTATTAATATATTTTGGAAAGTTTTTTAATGTTATGATATTGCAATTCTATATTATACTAACAATAATGTATCAATATTATTAAATCGGTAGTTTGTTGAAAGAGGAATATCGTATGTATAGTTGCACAGATAAAAGCTTTTATATATGGATTTTTTCTAATGTGTATCAGAGCGCTCAGATCAAATATAAAAGAATAGTTGCAATTTTTTTTGTTAAAATACCTATGCTGACTTAAATTATAGATTAAGCAATACAAGGATATCTAATATCATTGTATGGTTATATACACATATGAATCAGAAATAAAGAACTGCAACCAACCACTAGAACTATTTCCTTTCAGCTCCAAGTTGTGGGGGTTTTTTATTCCCTGGATGTGTAGAAACACTTGATTGTTTTAAATCACAGTTCTTTGCATAGTTACAAATATTCTTTTACTTTCCATTCCCTACCTGTCCTTCCAGAAATTGAAACTGAATCACTTTTGCATCTCATGTTGTTAGTCTCCATCTCTATGTATTCAAATCCTTGTTCTGTTGATACTAGGAATATTTTTCCTGAAACAAAGCAGAAGGAGCTCTTTACGTTGCTTTCTATTTTGTGTCCATGCTATTATCTGAAGGTCAAATACATAGATAGTCTCAGTCCATCTCATATAGTAGGCAGAAAACAGAAGCTACGGGGCAGATTGACTATGAAACCATCTTGACCAGATTAACAACTTTATTGACTGCAGTGAAGGAAGGAGTCAGACCTAGTGGACTTTCAGTCCTCTCACCTGCATGGTACCCTGTGCCCACTGACATCCCAATCTAAGTCTGTTTCAAATGGGTCAATTTATACTGCTGCTTCTTTAAGTAACTAAGGTTTTGGTCTTAAATCCAGAAATATGTTAGGTGTGAGAATGCACCATACTCTGTTATCACTATAATGTGTCATATTTGGATTATAAAGTTAGAAGAAATGGCATTTGAAGCTAATATTTCTGTATCATGAACAAGTAATTTGAATCCAGCATAGTACTATTTCTAAATGATTTTTAAATGCCTCGAGACCAATAGACCCATGTGCCTCTCCTAACTCTAGCTAGTAATCTATGAACAGTCTTGGGAGTAAATGCTGACTCCAGAGAAGGAGGTTTCTTTTGTGTTTGAGATGTGACCTCCGTGGTGGGCTACTGCAGATAAAAAAAGTGTGCTGTGTCTCTCATACAGTATCTAGTCTGTCAGAAAAACTATTGGATTGTCAAGCTCACTGTTCAAAGGAATTAAATTTATTTCTTTATTCCAGGTGAAAAATTAAAAAGTGTAAAATTGCTTCCCAGTATTACCTGTTTAGCCAGGTCATAACTTACTACTAAAATAGAATCAGTTTTGTTAAAAGAAACTTCAAATCAGAGATGTCAAAACCTTATCTGCTTGCCTCTCTTTTATGTATTTCAATAGGCAGCAAGCAAAGCAGCCTCCAGCAATGGTAGGAAAATAATCCACAGAGTACTTGCCATGCTCCTCCCTGAGGCCTGGTATGTAAAGCAGGCCTCAGTGAGAGAGTGACTCAGAAAACAAAGTGCTGGCTTTCTTAGGACTGTGTTAAGCCATTGAAACTGTAAAATTTCATGTCTGTCTTCATCCCTTTGAAATATGAGTAATGTTGCATCAAACAGTCAACCTAAGGAACAGAAAGAATATTAATGTGAGATTTGAGGTTTATGATGTAAAAAAAAGGAACACAGCTAAAATTATCAGTCAGGGAAAGAAAAACTAGGGGAAGGAAGGACAGGTCAGTGAAATGACCAGTGACTGGGGGAAGGTGGGGTTACAGGCATCTTTCTGCTTGAGGCTCCAGCCTTCTTCCAAATTCTGATTCTCCCTGGGGAGAGCTTCTGAAATATAGCAGGCCTGTTTGCCTGGAGCCTTTACTTGAAAGAAGCACATGTGAGCTCTGTTCCAAATGTTCTTTTTTCCCCCTCATTTAAAGAAATGATGGAATCCCTGGAGATAAGTGACTTAATCTGGTTTTCACTCAGTGTAGAATAAAACCCTCTCAGCCCTTATGTAGACATCATAGAAGAGAAAGCTGAAAAAATGGGAAATGTTGCATAAATTCAGAAAATTAAATTTTACATATTTCTCAGTGACTTGCACAGAATAAGCCTGAGTCAGAAGACATCATATAAGCGTAAATAAGGAAACAAATTAAATACAGAAAGAGCAAGATGCAATAGGAGGGGCATGTGGAACAAAGTGTTTCATAGTGGAAAATAACTGTAGGAGAGAAATGACAGAATAGGAGGTGAACTGTGCCAAGGAGGATAAACAGAGACTAGAAATGCAATGTAAAAAACAAGAAGAGAAGGGGAGGTTTGAGAAGGGAAGGTTTGGGAAGGGAAGGTTTGGGAAGGGAAGGTTTGGGAAGGGAAGGTTTGGGAAGGTTTGGGAAGGGAAGGTTTGGGAAGGGAAGGTTTGGGAAGGGAAGGTTTGGGAAGGTTTGGGAAGGGAAGGTTTGGGAAGGGAAGGTTTGGGAAGGGAAGGGAAGGGAATGGAAGGGAA